>NC_041401.2:57938109-58238109 GCF_900747795.2 Erpetoichthys calabaricus | reverse complement strand
ACTGATTACTTGCAACACCAAATTGGTTGGATTAGCTCGTTAAGCCTTGAACTTCATAGACAGGTGTATCCAATCATGAGAAAAGGTATTTAAGGTGGTAAATAATAATAATAATACATTTTATATATATAGCGCCTTTCCCATGCTCAAGGCAATTTACAGAGTTTAAGAAAGAATGGCAGGGTATACAATACGTAGCATTGTACTAAACCAGATAAATAAATAAAGAAGAGTAAGATAGTAAAGTCAGAGAAAAGCCTAACAGACAACATAATTGATGGTCTAGCACACACACACAGGTTACATGAGCAACTTGACATAGAGGTAAACTGAAAGAAGGGTAATAAACTCAGGTAGAGCTAAAGCCTTCCTGAATAGATTTTTTGAGTTGTTTTTTAAAAGAATTAATCAAGTCAGCTAATTAATCTGATCTAATTCATTTCGGTAGGTCATTCCAGAGTCTGGGCGCTATACAGCTGAAGCCCCTGTCACCCATGGAGTGCAGATTAGTGTGGGGCACAACAAGGTTGCCAGAATTAGAGGACCTTAGTGGGCAGACAGTCACATAGTAATGGAGAAGGTCACTAATGTAGTTTGGCGCAAAGTCGTTTAAGGCTTTGTAGGTTTTTAGTAGAATTTTATATTCAATTCTGTAGGACACGGGGAGCCAGTGAAGGCGAAGCAGGATGGGTGTTATGTGCTCGCTGCTGCTGGTCTTTGTAAGGACTCTTGCAGCCGAGTTTTGAATAAGCTGGAGCTGTGATATAAGATTAGAAGGGGCACCTGCCAGTAGGGAATTACAATAATCGATACGGGACGGGATAAAAGCATGGACAAGTTTCTCAGGGTTAGAAAAGGAGAGGAAGGAGTGAACACATGATATGTTATGGAGGTGAAAGTAAGAATGTTTCTTAATGTGATTTATGTGGGTGGAATAAGAAAGGTAGGAATCAAAAATGACACCAAGATTCTTTGCAGTAGAGGCAGGTCTGATGAGATCACCGCCAAGATTGACTGGGAAGGAACTCATTTTATTAAGTTGCACATTAGTCCCAATTTGCAGGAGTTCAGTTTTATTGCAATTTAATTTTAAAGAGTTCTGCTCATCCAGGTTTCAATTTCACTGAGGCAAGCTGTGAGCTGAGAAAGATCTGATGAAGTTCCACTTTTAACATTGAAATAGAGTTGAGTGTCATCTGTATAAAAATGATAACCCAGTCCAAAGCTATGAATAATATGGCCAAGAGGAAGCATATAAATACAGAAGAGAAGAGGGCCGAGGACAGAGACCTGTGGAACTCCTTGTATGACTGGCGCTGTGCTGGACCTGCTGTTGCCAAGACTAACAAACTCTTGCCTATCAGTCAGATAGGACTTGAACCACTGGAGGTCAATGCCAGAGATACCCAGCATGTTCTCCATTCTCCAACGCTGCACTGAGGTCTAACAGAATTAATATGCTGGTTTGTCCAGAGTCTGCTGCCATAATCAAATCATTGGCTACCAGTAGCAGAGCAGTTTCACAGCCCTGGGCTATCGTGGCCACTTTCTATTATTCTGCCATAATGGGTGTTCTTGGCAGCAGTTAGTGCTTCTCTGTAAGCTCTTTGGTGGTCAGAGAAAGCCTTGATGTGTACAGTGAGGCCAGTCAGACCATTTGCTCTGGACAAACTGTTTAATATAAAGGAGTTTGTCCCAAGAGTATTTTAGCATGATCTGATAGCAGTGGAGAAGCAGCGCAGCTCAGTGGAGCTGGTGAGACGGGCGGGGTGTGGTGGCACAGATGAGCAACGATAGCAATGCAGCAGAAAGCATAGCAGGAGGAGGTAGCAGGGTTTGGAGGTTCCAACATACAGACACAAACAAGTAACGCTGGGTATTACAGGCATGATCACCCCAGAGCCACAAGCCAGGTGGGTGTGAACATCAGATCAGTTCTTAGTCATAAAGCAAAATAAAATGAATTGAGAGCAGACCAGCATAGCAACTATAATCAAGGAGACAGATCATCCCAGGCTCCTAGATCGCCAAGGTACAAAGAAATGTTTGTAGGTCTCGTACTGTGATCCACAGATTCCGTTGTTCCCAGTCAAGGTAAAGTCCATAAAGTCCGTAAAAATTAATCCAAATCCATACAATTTGAGTCGGCTGCACCCACGAACTATACGTATAATAAAGAAAATAAAACAAGAGTAAAAAAGTGCAAGATTAAGGCAAATTTTATGAAAAGTGTTGTTAACAGGGAGGAGCGGCAACAGCATGCATGCGCCAGTGTCCCCTCCTCTGTCTGTAATTGCAAGTTGTGCTTCCCTTTGATTCTCCTCTGAAGAATGACAGCATGGGATCCTCAAAGCAACTCTCAAAAGATCTGAAAACAAAGATTGTTCAGTATCATGGTTTAGGGGAAGGCTACAAAAAGCTATCTCAGAGGTTTAAACTGTCAGTTTCAACTGTAAGGAATGGAATCAGGAAATGGAAGGCCACAAGCACAGTTGCTGTTAAACCAGGTCTGGCAGGCCAAGAAAAATACAGGAGCGGCATATGCGCAGGATTGTGAGAATGGTTACAGACAACCCACAGATCACCTCCAAAAACCTGCAAGAACATCTTGCTGCAGATGGTGTATCTGTACATTGTTCTACAATTCAGCGCAATTTTGCACAAAGAACATCTGTAGCAGGGTGATGAGAAAGAAGCCCTTTCTGCACTCACGCCATAAACAGTCGCTTGTTGTATGCAAATGGTCATTTAGACAAGCCAGATTCATTTTGGAACAAAGTGCTTTGGACTAATGAGACAAAAAATTGAGTTATTTGGTTATAACAAACAGCGCTTTGCATGAAGGGAGAAGAATACCGCATTCCATGAAAAACACCTGCTACCTACTGTCAAATTTGGTGGAGGTTCCATCATGCTGTGGGGCTGTGTGGCTAGTTCAGGGACTGGGGCCCTTGTTAAAGTCGAGGGTAGGATGAATTCAACCCAGTATCAATATATTCTTCAGGATAATGTTCAAGCATTAGTCACAAAGTTGAAGTTACGCAGGGGTTGAATATTCCATCAAGACAATGACCCAAAACACAGTTCGAAATCTACAAAGGCATTCATGCAGAGGGAGAAATACAATGTTCTGGAATGGCTGTCAAAGTCCCCTGACTTAAATATCATCGGAAATCTATGGGATGACGTGAAGCAGGATGTCCATGCTCAGAACCAATCAAATTTAATTGAAATGGAGAAATTTTGTATGGAAGAATGGTCAAAAATACCTCCATCCAGAATCCAGACACTCATCAAAGGCTATAGGAGGCATCTAGAGGCTGTTATATTTGCAAAAGGAGGCTCAAGTAAGTATAGATGTACAACCCCAGTTCCAATGAAGTTGGGATGTTGTGTAAAACGTAAATAAAAACAGAATACAATGATTTGCAAATCCTTTTCAACCTATATTCAATTGAATACACTACAAAGACAAGATATCGAATGTTCAAACTGATAAACTTTATTGTTGTTTTGCAATCTTCACTCATTTTGAATTTGATGCCTGCAACACGTTCCAAAAATGCTGGGACAGGAGCATGTTTACCACTGTGTTATATCACCTTTCCTTTTAACAACACTCAATAAGCGTTTGGGAACTGAGGACACTAATTGTTGAAGCTTTGTAGGTGGAATTCTTTCCCATTCTTGCTTGATGTACAACTTCAGTTGCTCAACAGTCCGGGGTCTCCGTTATCGTATTTTGCGCTTCATAATGCGTTTTCAATGGGAGACTGGTTTTACCTTTAACTTGTAGATGTAGCAACGAACTGTGTTAACTGACAATGGTTTTCTGAAGAGTTCCTGAGCCCACGTGGTAATATCCCATACAGAATGATGTTGGTTTTTAATGCAGTGCTGCCTGAGAGATCGAAGGTTGCGGGCATCCAGTGTTGGTATTCGGCCTTGCCGCTTACATGCAGAGATTTCTCCAGATTCTCTGAATTTTTTGATGATATTATGGATAGTAGATGATGAAATCCCTAGATACCTTGCAATTGTACGTTGAGAAACATTGCTGTTAAACTGCTGGACTATTTGCCCACGCAGTTGTTCACAAAGTGGTGAACCTCGCCCCATTCTTGCTTGTGAACGACTGAGCCTTTTGGGGATGCTCCTTTTATACCCAATCATGACAAACACCTGTTTCCAATTAACCTGTTCACCTGTGGAATTTTCAAAACACGTTTTTTTGAACATTCCTCAACTTTCCCAGTGTTTTGCTGCCCCTGTCCCAGCTTTTTTGGAACGTGTTGCAGGCATCAAATTCAAAATGAGTGAAGATTTGCAAAACAACAATAAAGTTTATCAGTTTGAACATTCGATATCTTGGCTTCGTAGTGTATTCAATTGAATATAGGTTGAAAAGGATTTGCAAATCATTGTATTCTGTTTTTATTTACCTTTTTATACAACGTCCTAACTTCATTGGAATTGGGGTTGTAATATCTCTGTTGGGGTGCCCAAATTTATGCATTTATGTCTAATTTTGTTATGATGCGTATTGCATATTTTCTGTTAATCCAATAAACTTAATGTCACTACTGAAATACTACTGTTTCCATAAGGCATGCCATATATTAAAAGGAAATACTTTGAAAGCTCAGCCAATGATAAACAAAAATCCAAAGAATTAAGAGGGGTTCCCAAACTTTTTCATATGACGGTACATGCTAATTAATGCATTCTGAAATGGATAATTCAGTAAAGAAATTATGACAATTTCAGTTGAATGCAAAACCTTTGAAAATAATTCCAACTTTTGTTGTGATGCCTCCACTTTAAGACAAACCAAATGCCATCAGAGACATAAATAATAAAAAAAAATAGGAAGGTCCAATTGAAACAATTATTACAATTAATTAAGCAGCGTAGAGGAAGCAGACCCAAAAGTTGTGAGAAATGGTTTTTGGGATTTTGCTATCCTATGATAATAAACTTGCAACTTTAAAGTGAATACCTCATATGTGTCAATGGGGTTAGTACAAATGGCAGATGAACAAAATGTTAAAAAGACAAATAAGGGTCCTAGCACTTTGTGTGTAATAGGAGTGGACAATAAACTAATGATTAAATGACTAAATGATTTTTTTCTTTCAGTATGGATTTTGAAAAATGTTTTGCAAACACATTTAAATATAAAACATATCATTTCACAAAAAAATGTCAATCTGTGAGTGAAAAAAAAGAAAAACAATCCTGACTATATGTTATAGTATATACCCCTTAATAAAGAAGACTGTGTTAAACTACTGATGACAAAACAGCATATATCTGACCTGACCATATAGCCACCACTTTATGGGTGTGTTTACCAAAGGTAGGATCTGAGAAAACAACAGGGAATCCGAAAGATACTAAATGATCTGACTAAATACAAATGATAAACCCTGGTTATCACCTGCCATCACAAGATTAATCCAAAATTATTTCAACATTATGACACACTATAGATAGTTTACTAAAACTGCATTATACTCAACTACACATCGTTATTCAATTTGCACTCAGTTCAGTTGATTAAAATGTGCATATATAAATAACTAATTTGGGAATTGTGGACTTTTGCATGACCCCTTCACACTGGATTTTTTGTGTTATGTAACATCTAGGAGGATCCTTTCCATATACAGTTGGACGCATTGAGCATGGTTTTAACGTGCGACCAGATTTGTGTGCAGTGGATAACAATGTGAATCCAAGAAAATACATTGGATCTTTTTACACTGACTCTCTTGTTCATGACTCACTGGCTTTAAGACATCTTGTGGAAGTTATCGGTGAGGTGAGATCATAATGAATCCGTAAAAACTTTCTGCAAGGTGAATTTATAGATGTAAAATGGCTTAGGTACGTATTGTTGGTATAAAAATAAAATAAATATAAACCTATGTACATATGAAGACCTAAGGATTACTCGTCTTTTAGTATACAGTATGAGACATACTCCATTAGACCTTACCAATTCCTTTTTGATAATTAACTGTTTGTTTTGCATGATGCATTGGAATCCTATCCAAAATTGGTCCCTGCCTTGTGCCCAGATCTGCTTGAACAGGCTTTGGCTTCTTGCAGTCTTGAACTGAATAGGCAGATTGAAAATGATCTTGATGGATTGATGCTAGATATTGAATTATCTTGTAATAGAATTTATTTTGCACTACTGACATTTTGTAATGCTCAGTATCAAAGACTGATTGATTTACTAATGTGTGGAACTGACCATATCTACCTATGAGTTTCAGTTCCTTGGCATACTGTAAACAGTATTCACCCAAACTCAATGATATTAGATTTTGGATAGAGAAGTTAATACAGTTTAGATTAATCAGGTTCATAAAGAAATGGCAACTGAAGGCAGCAATTTGGGGTTAACACTTCAGCTATTTACAAATACTGCAATTATGACTGCACAAATGTAAAAAGATTGAGAACATTTTGACATTTAATTAGAATCCAGTTGAATTTATAGTGTGTTAGTATAAAATCTGTTGAGTCATCATAAAGTGAGTTTTAAAATATTCACCCCAAGTGTATGTGAACTTCTTATTTCCAACTGTACATGCAGACCCAATATCATACTGGGGAAATGGTTTATAATTTTGGTGTAGGAGGTCCAGTACTACATGCTATTATATTTCAAAAGGCTGCTGCCCAATTAATGACCCAGTCCTGGCTGACATAGTAAAAACAGTAAAAGGTACTCTCAACATCTGATTTATATCATAATGTTGCACATATCATTCATGGTTTATTTTTAATTTTCAGGACAATGTACTATTAGGAACAGATTACCCATTTCCATTAGGAGAACATGAGCCAGGGCTGCTGATAGAATCAATGGAGGAATATGACAATGTTCTGAAGGTATCCAATGACAAATAAATTAAGTGAAAGGAAATTAGAACTAGGGTATTGTACCATGTTAGCTACTATGGATGCAATAAGAAGTCAAGCAAAATGACACCTTTTATTGGCTAAATAAAAAAGATTACAATATGCAACGGGGCCCGAAAGCTTGCATATTGTAATCTTTTCAGTTACCCAATAAAAGGTGACATTTTGCTTGACCTCAGTGAAAGGAAATTGTGATTTTGTTGCCACATTAAATATTGGACTTAATTAATTTAGCTATGTGTCAATATGATTCTAAAATGTATTTTTAAACTTTTATTCAAATTATATGTTTTCTTTAATGAAGAAATGCAGAAAGAAGGCAAAGTTCCAGGAGCTTGGGTCCAATTCCCAAACTGATCAACATCTGTGCATAACCTGAACATTCTGTCTTTATTCAGAACAGAATCTGTGTATGCATCTAAATATGTGTGCATGGTTAATTGGTGACAACCAGAATGAATACATTTTGTTGTGGTCATTAATGGGAGATAATGGGCTGGCAACCCATCTAAGATTAGTTCCTGCCTCTTCAATACCATGTAAAGGCAGCCTTAATAATATTTGTTTGACTGGAAAATGACTAAAAGCTTTATGTGGTTCTGTTTGCTCCTAAACTATACAAGTCTTCAAAATGTCCTTTGTGACCTGTTATCCTCATCATTATGATGCTCAGATGAGCAGTAACATAGCTGCAAATACTTCTTCTTTGGCCAGCAGATCCAGGCATTTCTCAGGTATTTGTTTTAATTAGCATAGCATCCAAGGACAAGCACATTCATTATGTGATTAGCCCTCACTTTCAAACTGTAGCAATCAACATACCAACAGTAGAATTTAATGTGTAAGATGTTCTTGGGAATTGGATGAAACAAGTTTGAGAATGTCATCACAAAAAAATAAACATTAGTTCCTAAGGAGTGATAGATAGATAGATAGATAGATAGATAGATAGATAGATAGATAGATAGATAGATAGATAGATAGATAGATAGATAGATAGATAGATAGATAGATAGTGATGGGATACAATGTGTTGTTCTGTGATTGAAGAAAATATTACATTTTTGCACAAGCAAAATATTCACTAATTTGTGTTTTTTCCATGTCCTTGTTTACAGAATAAGCTGTTAGCCACAAATGCTCTTGGGTTCTTGGGTTTGGACAGAAGACAATTTGAATAAAGGAGAAAACTTGCTTACTGCTCCATGTAAAGACAGTGAAACTTCAGCACTTTCAACGTCAAAGAAAAAAGGCACATATTGAAAAAGATATCATTATACTCTACTAATACAGTCAAAGTAAAAAGTATGTGAACCCTTTGGAATTATCTGGTTTACTGCATGAATTGGTCATAAAAAATGATCTGATCTTCATCTAAGTCACACTTACTGATATACACAATGAGCTTAAGCCAATGACACATAAAAAATTCTACTCTTTCATGTCTTTATTTTACAAACGCATTCAACGTTCACAGTGGTAGGTAGTGGAAAAAGTAAGTGAACCTTGGGATTTAATAAGTGGTTGACCCTCCTTTGGCAGCAATGACCTCAACCAGGTGCTCCCTGTAACTGCAAATCAGACCTGCACATAGTGTGGGGGGAATTTTAGCCCATTCTTCCTTGCAGAACTGCCTTAACTCTTCGATATTCCTTGGTTGTCTTCTGTGTATGGCTCTCTTCAAGTCATTCCACGGCATCTCAATAGGATTGAGATCTGGGCTCTGACTGGCCCACTCCAAAAGGCAGAGTTTATTCTTCTGAAGCCATTGTGCTGTGGATTTGCTGCAATGTTTGGAGTCATTGTCCTGTTGCATCACCCAGCCTCTTCTGAGCTTAAGTTGGCAAACAGACACCCTCACATTATCCTGGAGAATTTGTTGATAAAGTTGTGAATTAATTTTCCCCTCAATGATGGCAAGCTGTCCAGGCCCTGATGCAGCAAAGCAGGCCCAAATCATGATGTTCCCTCTACCTTACTTTACTGTAGGGATGATGTTTTGATGTTGATATGCAGTGCCCTTTTTACACCAAATGTAGTTCTGCTTGTTCGTCCCAAATAGTTCAATTTTGGTTCATCACTCCACAAGCCATTTTCCCAGTACCGTTGTGGACTGTCTAAGTGCTCTTTTGCAACCTTCAGGCGTTCAGCAATGCTTTTTTTTTTGATAGCAGTGTCTTCCTTCTTGGTGTCTTGGACTCCTTTCTTGTTCAATGTTCTGCGTATAGTTGACTCATGAACAGAGATGTTAGCCAGTTCTAATGACTTCTTCAGGTCCTTTGCTGTCACTCTAGGGTTCTTCTTTACCTCATTGCTGACTTTGCATTGTGCTTTTGGGGTCAACTTGGCAGGGCACCAACTTCTAGGCAGGGTAGCCACAATACCAAATTGTCTCCATTTATAGACAACTTGCCTGACAGTAGACTGATAAATATCTAAAATCTTTGAGATGACTTTGTTGCCCTTTCCAGCCTTATGTAGATGAACAATTCTTGATTGTAGCTCTTCAGACAACTCTTTTGTGCGAGGTATGATTCCCATCTGGATATGCTTCTTATGAAAAGCTCAAACTCAAACTTTATAGTGCTTTTTATCAATCAAAGTAATTCTAAGCCACACCTCTGAACGTTTCATTAAATGGACTCCAGGTGTGTTAAATTCTGACTGCAATGAGCTTTTTAAAAAGTCATTAGCTTAGGGTTCACTTACTTTTTCCAACCTTCAGTTTCACAGTTTGAATGCTTTATTCAATATGGTCAAAAATTCTCTGAAAATCTGTGTATCTTTAGTTATAGGAGACTGTGTTTGTTCATAATTGTGACTGACATGAAGATACGACCATGTTTTATATGGGAATTAGACATAAATATAGATAATTCCGAGGGGTTCACATACTTTTTACTTTACTATACATGTTGTGATTCCAAACATATTTATAATTAGTTTCAGTATGAGAAACTGCTGTGTATGTCTTTTATGTACAGTATGTTCCTTTTACCTCTAATTGTTGTGCTTGATAATGACTGAAAATGCCTAATTAGAGGCCGACATTTTCCAGGATGTCATAATGAAGAACACAGTATAGTTTCCTAATGAAACTCTGTTAGATAATGCGGATACTTTATTAATTGACAGTAGTTTGTTTACTAGAACAGTATATATAATTATACTTCTGTTTACAGTTTTACAATGTGTTCAAGTTATAAAGAAACACTGGTTATAAGAACAATAAATCTTCAAATTAATGAATTTCACAGTTCAAAATGTACGTAATGAATCTATATCTATATATACCGAAGATGGCTTCCTCAGACGAACCTTAGTGTTTCCTATTCTACTTTGAACATATGGCAGCATTGATGCTCTGGGACAAGGGAGCCTGGATAGCTATTTTGGCCCCGTTTTAAACCGGAGAAGCCCTCCAAGGCATATGGAATCTCCCTCCCAAAAGGCTCAATGATTATGACTACCTGAAGCAACAGGTCCTCCTCTGCACGTCTGTGAGCCCAGTGGTCAAGGGGTGCCAATTTCGGCTGTAGCATATTAATCCGGATCACCTTGTACGAGGACAGATCCAGGGCTTAGTGGACCTGAGTCAAAGCTGGATCCGCGAAGACCCTGTCGAGCGCATTGTGGAGAAGCTTGCTATTGATGCCGTCCTATAGATGAGAGCTGAAATACTACAGAATGATATCCAATGCTGCTGGATCTGACCTGCAGCAGACTAGAGTGTGCTCACACCACCTGGAAACAAATCCGATTTCAATCCAGCCAGCACAGATCTTCAGGGTCACCAGCACCATGGGTAGAAGATGCCAGAGTGTGAATACCATAGTGCAGAGTAAACACAGCTGCTTTTGCTGTGATCAACTGGGACTTCTGGCTCAGGACTGTCACCTCCCACCTGCACAAACAATGGCTATGAGTCTGTCCCAGGTATTTGACTCGCAAGTTTCCCTCAAGATGTTAAAGGAGGACAATTTTAAGGTCTCTATTACGTTGCCCAGACAGGAATTCTCGGCACTGTTGGACCTCTGCGTAGTCCACCGTGACTTGCTCCGACAGACCCCTTATAAGACCACAGACAAAGTAAATATCCACTGCATCCATGGGCACATTAAAACATACAAGACTATATAACTCCCTCTGAAAATTAAAAGCAAGAACTTTAAGGTTCGGACTGCCATACTAGACACCTTACCCTGGCTGCTCCTAATAGGAAAAAGGAATGCCCTCTTCCCATGGGTCTTGACCACCTGCAGAGCACCTACCCCCATAGTGGATAGAGAGGGACTCGCCGCAGACAATGTCAGTCAAGGAAACATGTTTGAAATTGAACAGGAGTTGTCCAGCGAGCTGGCGGAAAATCCTAAAGTGAAGATCCAGGACAGCTGGCAAACTTTTCCGTGCCGTTGCAAGCATCAACAGCCTCCACAGACTGGACACTCAATATGGACTTGGATGAAAACTAAATAGCAGTGGGAGGTGAGTGCAATGCTGCATCAAACACGGAGGAAACAGAGACTGCCATCCAGGCGGCATTTGCTGGCCTACAACAAGCAGATAACAACTTGGATTTTGCATTCAGACAAGACCACATTGCAAATGACTCTTACTATCTTTAGAGAGAAAGGACTTAAAATTTAAAACACCACAGTTTTTACTTAAGGATGGTTTTCTGTATCAGGTGATTGCATGGGTGATGGACGTATTGAGCAGTTGGTAGTACCAAGTGAGCATAGGGAGAAGGTTTTAAAAATTGCACAAAGTCACGTTTTGGGGGGTCACCTCGGTGCAGAAAAGATAAGGGAAAGCATTTCGAAACGCTTTCATAGGGTGAATATGGGCCGGGATGTGGAACGATTTTGTAAGGTCTGTCCTGACTGTCAAATAGTTTCTGCTCACAAACCAGCCAGAGCACCACTTATACTGATACCTATTTTAGATGTCCCCTTTGAGAGGGTGGGATTAGATATTGTTTGCCCACTTCCCAGGAGTAAAAGTGGGTTGCAGTATATGCTCATGTTAATCGATTATACCACAAGATACCCAGAAGTAGCAGTGCTGTGATGGGCGAACGCCCAAACTATTTGAAAAGCACTCTCGGATATATTCACACATATTGGTATCCTTTGAGAGATTCTCACTGATCAGGGCACACCCTTTATATCTCGAAATGCAAAAGTTTCAGAATTAAGCAGTTATACTTCACAGTTTTTCACCTGCAGACAAATGGCCTAACTGAACAATTTAATAAAGCCCTAAAACAGATGATTCGTCAGGTAACCCATAACGATCGAACTTCCTGAGATACAGTTGTACCTTTCCTACTGTTTGCTGTCCGGGAAGCCCCACAAGCGTCCATTGGGATGAGCCCTTTCGAACCATTATTTGGCTAGTGACTGCGCAGGGTGTTGGACATTTTTTGGGATGAATGGACAGGGACTAGCGAGACACTCTCTGGGAGTCATTTCGCTGCAAGAGCAGATTGCCAGATTGTCCTCTATTGTGGTTAAACATCAGCAACGCGAGCAGGAGGCGCAAAAATGTAATTATGATAAGACAAGTAAAATCCATGAGTTTAAGATGGGGGATCACATGCTGGAGTTGATCCCATCTGATCCACATAAATTTCAGGCCGAATAGCAAGGGCCGGCAGTGATAGAAGACAGTATGTCCCCAGTAAATTATAAAGTCAAAATTCCCGGGTGGCAGAAACCCATACAAACTTTGCATGTTAAATCTTTTAAAGGAGTGGAATGACCATCACAAAGTCCTGGTCATGGCTGTAGCAGTCCCCCAGACTGAGGTCACTATTGGGAATGATTTAACTGACACCCAGAAAGTGAATTTGCTAGCGCTGATCTAGGGACACTCGGATGTCTTTTTGGCAACACCTGACCGGATGATGATTGCAGAACACAAGATTATCACTCCACCTGCTGTTACTAAACAGGTGCCCCTGTATCGCCTACCAAAGGCAAGGAAATTGATACACGAGGAAGTCCAACAGATGCTCCAATTAGGAGTTATTCGGCCAAGCAAAAGCGAATGGCGAAGTCCAATTGTACTCGTCTCAAAAGTCCGACAGTTCGGTTCTGTATTGATTTTAGGTGTCTGAATAAGATTTCCAAGTTTGATGCATACCCAATGCCGCGTGTGGACGAGCTGTTGGAAAAGCTTGGGCAGGCTTCATATATCTCCACCCTTGACCTTACAAAGGGTTATTGGCAGGTCCCCTTTGAGGAGTCTAGTTGTGAGAAGATTGCGTTCGCCACTCCGGATGGGTTGTTTGAATTTACGACACTCCCTTTTGGTCTCCATGGTGCACCACTGACCTTTTAGCGAATGATGGACCAGATCCTGTGTCCCCATTCCGCGTACGTAGGTGCCGATCTTGACGATACGGTCATTTTCAGTAATGACTGGGAATCTCATCTTGTCCGCCTTTTGGCGGTGCTGGACAGTTTACGGCTGGCAGGGTTGACTGTCAACCCTAAGAAGTGCAAGCTAGGTACAACGTATGTCACAAACTCACTATCTAGGATACTCCATGGGAAAGGGTTTACTCAAGCCTCAAATGGACAAGGTGGGGGAAGTACTTGCATATCCCCATACCGAAACACAGAGGCAGGTTCGTGCCTTCCTCGGGCTCTCAGGGTATTACAAGCGGTTCATTCCTGATTTTGCTCATCAGGCTGCCCCCATCTCTAACTTGACAAGGGGCAGAAAGACTTGTAGTGTTGTCTGGACTGATGCCTGTGAGAGAGCCGCTTTATCATCATTCCTGATGATAATCTGTGTATTCCAGATTTTTCTAAAGGAATTTATTCTGCAAACAGATGCTAGCGCTTTCGGTTTAGGAGCGGTACTATCACAATGTTTTGAGGGGGAAGAACACCCCATCACGTTTCTTAGTAGAAATCTGCTTCCCAGGGACTATAATTATTCGAAGGGAATGCTTAGCGATAAAGTGGGCAGTGGAAGCCCTCCGTTACTATCTCTGGGGACGACGGTTTAACCTGGTGACTGACCAACGCCCGGCTCACTTGGTGGTCTGTTTGCAGGCTTTTGCTTTTGATGTTCGCCACCGTCCAGGGTCTGCACACGGCAATGCTGGCGTTCTCTCCCACCTAGCTGAGCCTGGCCTGGATGGTCGCTTTGGGAGATGTAAGGTTTCTAAACTGTTTTGGGACTCCCCCCACGGGACAACACACCGAACAACATCCTGAAGCACGATCACCTTGTCTGTGGAAGACAGCTTATCCATCGCGAGGGTAACCGCAGGCTCCCAGCACTGCAGTGGCTTGCCGTAAAAGCAAATCTGAGCTGACCGCGGTCGTACAATAAGCGCCGTCGTTGATGCGTGATGCAAGGAACATTATAAATGCAGGGAACAGTATTACTTGGCCACTAACCTGGCCACAACCCTGCCTGATTGCTGTGTCTGTGTATAGGAGAGTGGTAGATCCTGCTACAATCAATAACTGTGCAGTTCCTGTTTCAAGCTGAATAAAGCTGGTTTTGCTAAAGTACTGAAACTCAGCCTCATGTTTTGAGGTGCAAGACAGGGACTCACACATCACAATACAAGACATGCAAGTTATGATTGCTACACTCAAGCACACTTTAATAATAAGACAAATAAGGAGATAATACAAACAAAAACAATAATAAATAAGCAGTACAAGAACAAAGTTTTCAAGCCCCAAAAACGTGATGTGGCAGGAGAGATACTTTTTTTCCTACTTATTTGGCAAAAAAAGTTTTATTCAACATGGTTAAGGAGCTATGAGTCTCTGAACTTATAAAGTAAAAGGCCAATGAAATCACTCTCTTTTAACCCCATATTTTATAATTATAGCCTAAATTTTAAATATGTTATATTGTTTAGTAGTTCTAGTGGGGAGAGAATAACACTCATGAGCAGAGAAGCAAAATAAAAAAAGTCATAAATTTGGGGGAGTCAGAGAAAAAAAAATTTATGTGCTTTATTGTACTGACGAACCCAGAATCAACTGGTGTGTTCCTGCTCCTACTCTGTTCAATGCTTGTATGGACTGGGTGTTGGGCAAGGTCGTGGGGTCCAGCGGCTATGGGGCATCTGTTGGTGAAGAAAGGTTCACGGATCTTGACTTTGCTGACGATGCTGTGATCTTCACGGAGTCAATGGAGGCTCTGATCAGGGTGCTCGAGAGACTGAGTGAGGAGTCTGAGTGTCTGGGCTTGCGAGTGTCCTGGATAAAAACCAAGATCCAGGCCTTTAATGACCTCTTGGACACAGCCATCAGCAGTGCATTTGTTTGTGGAGAGAGTGTTGACCTTGTTGAGAGGTTTACTTACCTTGGCAGTGACATTCATGTCTCTGGTGACTCTTCCTATGAAGTCAGTAGACGGATTGGGAGAACATGGGGGGTCATGAGGTCGCTGGAAAGGGGTGTGTGGTGCTCCCGCTATCTATGCAAAAGGACGAAGGTTTAAGTCTTTAGAGTCCTGGTGCTTCCTGTCTTGCTATATGGTTGTGAGACATGGACGCTATCCAGTGACCTGAGACGAAGACTGGACTCCTTTGGTACTGTGTCTCTACAGAAAATCCTTGGGTACCATTGGTTTGACTTTGTGTTGAATGAGCGGTTGCTCATGGAGTACCGAATGAGGCACATTACCTGCATTGTGAGGGAGCATCAGTTACGGCACTACGGCCATGTGGCGCATTTCCCCGAGAGTGATCCAGCTCGTAAGATCCTCATTGTTAGGGACCTGAGTGGCTGGACCAAACCAAGAGGTCGCCCATGTAACACCTGGCTGTGGCAGATAGAGCGTCATTTCCGGAGGGTGGGACTGGACTGTGTGTCTGCCTGGGGGGTTGCAAACCGGGATCCCAAGTTGTTTCATTGTGTAGTGGGTGTGGCAACACACTGTACCAGTGCATGCTCCCCAACTTGACTTGACTTGACTTGATTGTACTGAGAATAAACAAAGCATGATGTTCCCAGCAGCTCCTTGTAGCAGTATTCAATTTTGATACAGGACAACATAAGCTTGACACTTTGATGATACAAAGAAAATACAGAGAATATGTGCCAGATGCCCCAGTCGGGACACTAAATTTCTGTCTAAGCTCAGCAAATTTCAGAAACCCTATTTTCAATTCTGGATATTTTCCTTAAACTCTTGGTTGAGTTCTTTCAGACCAAACAAAATGAGCTTCTACTAAGTGATTCTCATACTGTACACTTAACTCAGTATTATACAGTAGAACCTACTGAAACAGTCTTCATCTGAGGGATAAATCTCAAGGTCAAAGGTACCTAACCTACAAGCAATTTGTTCTCTAATTTTGATATCTTTTTTTGAGAGTTGATAGCTTCCTTTTACAGGGAAAACACCACAAGTAGTACATGCTTTGTTTATAGACTCAACCAGCACATATGTAAACTCATAGATGTCATTGTTTTCATCAAGTCTAACTCAAACACTTGGAGCATAGGGCTTTTCCGGTATTCCTGTGACCAGAAAAGTAATTACAGTTGACTGTCTACTGCAACTTAAAATGAAACTCCCAACTGAGCACTCCATGTTACATTTTTCAAATAAATAAGAAATCACTCTTCACTTCTTTGGTACTGATTTTATATATTGAAAAATGCTACACTAACTTAAAACAATACTAAAGCAGGACAACTGAAGCAATAATGCAAGAGCCATATTTAAGTAAAACACATACTGAGGTGACAAAGATAGTACTAAAAACAGCATCATATAATACTGGCACAGTACCTATTCTGATAGAGTTCAAGTACATCTGAGCAAGCAGACACTGGTCTCGGAGGTGGAAACCAACCTGGGCCTTCTGAAACCTGCACAATATAGTCACACACGTGCGAGTAGGAGACAGCTAAAGGGCCTGAGTAATTGTAATAAAACATCCAACCAGTGGGCAGCGGAGTGCACTGACTGTCTTTCTCAGTTCCCTATAGACCAGGGGTGGGCAAAGTCATTCCTGGAGGGCCGCAGTGGCTGCAGGTTTTTGTTCCAACCCAATTGCTTAATAAGAAGCACTTATTGCTCTAGAAACACATCTGCTTAATTTTAGTTATCTCCCTCATTAAGATTTTGAACCCTTATTGCTTATTTAAGTCTTAAACAGCTGCATTCTCGGTTTTTAATTGCTCCTTATTAACAATAAGATGCAAATGACAAAAGAAACCAGCAGTTATCCATTTTGCTTGTTACCCTTTACACCTGTGTGTATTTATCGTGCACTATTTGGTTTAATTAAATACTTGGAAGTAAAGAGAAGAGAAAAAAGTTAAGGATTGAAAATTACCCATCCGTTTTACACTTCGAAGTATTTGGATGATATCCTTAGAATGGAAAAAAAATCTAGGATATGAGAATGACTTGACATAGCAGAGTTAAAGCACTAACAAGCCATGAAATTTAATTATTGGCAAGGATTGTTTTCTAATTAAGCAACTGGGTTGGAACAAAAACCCGCGGCCACTGCAGCCCTCCAGGAATGACTTTGCCCACCCCTGCTACAGGCCTTTTCCGGGAAATCCTGCAAGATTCCGGCACCTCAGAAGACATCATTTCCGGTGCCGACCCTTTTGCTGACATCACTTCCGGTGTCGGGCCCTTTGCTGATGTCACATCTAGCCCAGAAGACATCACTTCTGATTCCGGCCCTTTTGATGACGTCACTTCCTTTACAGGTCCTTAATGCCTCCATCTTTTGTCTGTAATGATCAGTTCTATTTTGGACTCTGTTCTATGCACATCGTGCTTCAAAAACTCAACTTTTGCAGCCAGGAAAACAATATACGGGTGGCTGCCCCAAATCTTTGATGTCTGTGTTGCTTTATTGTCACTATATATATATATTATATATATATATATATATATATATATATATATATATAAAAAATGGTGATATGGGGGACGGGGGAAAAAATAAATACATAGATAAAGATGATATTGTTAGTAACAGTGCCTTCTCAAGCCCAGGCAGGATATTGCACACCTTAGATGAGTCTGGACGGTGTACAGTAATCCCTCCTCCATCACGGGGGTTGCGTTCCAGAGCCACCCGCGAAATAAGAAAATCCGCGAAGTAGAAACCATATGTTTATATGGTTATTTTTATATTGTCATGCTTGGGTCACAGATTTGCGCAGAAACACAGGAGGTTGTAGAGAGACAGGAACGTTATTCAAACACTGCAAACAAACATTTGTCTCTTTTTCAAAAGTTTAAACTGTGCTCCATGACAAGACAGAGATGACAGTTCAGTCTCACAATTAAAAGAATGCAAACATATCTTCCTCTTCAAAGGAGCAAACAAATCAATAGTGCTGTTTGGCTTTTGGCACAAAGCTGTTGAAGGCGGCAGCTCACACCCCCTCCGTCAGGAGCAGAGAGAGAGAGAGATAAAAAAATCAATACGTGCCCTTCGTGCTTTTAAGTATGCGAAGCACCGTTTAGCATGTCGTTTCAGGAAGCAGCTGCAGCTGCACAAAAGATAGCAACGTGAAGATAATCTTTCAGCATTTTTAGACGAGCGTCCGTATCATCTAGGTGTGCGAACAGCCCCCCTGCTCACACCCCCCTACGTCAGCGCAAGAGAGAGAGAGAGAGAAAGTAAGTTGGGTAGCTTCTCAGCCATCTGCCAATAGCGTCCCTTGTATGAAATCAATTGGGCAAACCAACTGAGGAAGCATGTACCAGAAATTAAAAGACCCATTGTCCGCAGAAACCCGCGAAGCAGCGAAAAATCCGCGATATATATTTAAATATGCTTACATATAAAATCCGCGATGGAGTGAAGCCGCGAAAGGCGAAGCGCGATATAGCGAGTGATTACTGTATATGCACTACCAGTCAAAAGTTTTAGAACACCTGTTTTTTTCAGCTTTTCTTCAAATTTATTCAGTTGAAATGCAATGAATGATGGTCTGGGTTTCTTTTGCTAGAGGCAGAGTTAGTGACTTGCACAGAGTGATTGGCGTTCTGAATCAAAAGGGTGATCACAGTTTGGCTGTTATATCAGCAAAAGGTGGCTACTTTGATGAAAAATGTGAATAAAATTTTGTACACTTAATGATTCTGTGACTTTTTAAAAAATTTGCCACAGTTTATTTGCTCTATGCCTCAATTTCATGAAACATTAAGAAATTGAACTGTGTGCAATTGCATAAAAACTGAGGCATTCTAAAACTATTGACCAATAATGCATATACAGTGGGTATAGAAAGGAATCGCCCCTCTTCAAAATATTCACATTTTTTGCTGTGCAGCCTGAAATAAAGACACACAAAAATATTTTTCCAGCTGTACTCAATGCAACTTATAAGAGCCAAGTGAAATATATAATAGCAGTTCAGAAAAAATAAATAAATAAAAAACCAGAATCACTGAGATGGTTAAAGGATCAACCCATCCTAAAAAATACTTGTAAACTCAATCAGGTGTAAGAAATCACCTTCTCCATTGTACACTAAGCTAAATGGCTTCCACTTGTGATCAATCATAATCATTCCGATCAATTCAGCATAAAAACAGCTGAGTATTTGTACAACTGTTAAGTGTAACTGAAAGCAAATAATCAGCTATGGGTGGCAATGCACCATCAAAGGATTTTACAGATAAAGTTGTGAAAATGGATGAGCCAGGAGATAAAATAAAAAAAAATAAATAAATAAACACAAAGGCTTTATCAATCCCCAGGGGCACAGTAAAGTCCATAATCAAGAATTGGAATGTTTCTGGTACTACTTGTACCCTTCCTGGATCGGGCCATCCCTCTAAACTGGATAGAAGAACAAGGAGAAAACTGGTCAGAGAGGCTACCAAGAGTCCATTGGCAACTTTGAAGCAGTTAACAAGAACTTTTGACAAAGAGTGGTCACTATGTGCAACAATATCACAAATGCGGCTTGTATGAGAGGGTTATAAAAAAAAAGCCATTCTTCAAGAAAGGCCACATTAAGTCTCAATTAAGCTTTGCCAAACCACACCTTGAAGAATCTAAGGCCAAATTGAAAAAGGTGTTATGGTTAGATAAGATTTAAATTGAACTATTTGGCTTCAACACCAAAACGTATATGTGGCAGAAAGACAATACAGCTTAGCATCCAAAAAACACCAAGCCTACAGTAAAGCAAGGAGGTGGTGGCATCCTGTTGTGATGCGGCAGGGACTGGGGGCACTTGTCAAGACAGAAGGAAAATATGGATGGGGCAACATACCGCCAAGTTCTCGACGAAAACCTGCTAACCTCACCCATAAAGTTGTCAATGGGAAGAATGTACACCTTCCAACCGGACAATCACCTGATGCACACAGCAAACAAAGTTCAGCCCACAGTGGCTGAAGAAGAAAAAGGTGAATGTCCTTGAGTGGCCTAATCAGAACCAAGACTTAAATCCTTTTGAAAATCTGTGGAATGACTTAAAAAGATTGCAATGATCACTATCCAATCTGACTGAGCTTGAACAGTTCTGTAAAGAAGAGTGGGCAACTACTGCACAGTGCTGAAGTGCAAAGTTAGTACAGAAGAATCCCAACAGACTCATGGCTGTAAATAAAGCAAAAGGTGGTTCCATAAAGTACTGACACAGGGGATGATCCTTTACCATCTCAGGGATTCCTTTTTTTCCTAAACTGTTATAATAATTATAATAATTCATTATATCTTTCACTTGGCTGATATAAGTTGCATTAGGCAAATAGAACTGGAGAAACATTTTTGTGTGGGTCTTCATTTCAGGCTGCAAAGCAACAAAACGTGAATATTTTGATGGGAGGTAATTATTTTCTACACCCACTGTATATTTGCCTTATTCAGTTAAACTTTTTATATTGCATGCTTCTACTTAAAAGGCAAGAGCATCATAAACAACTGTACAGCTGAAATAAACCACAAAAGAACATACAACATACAATATCATTACTGAAAACAAAAATAGGTAATACGAACACTGATATACAGTATACTGTACATAGAGCGAGTTACATAAGTATGTGTATGCCTAAGTAAAAACCAGCACAGAAACACCGTGATAATCAGAGAGGACTAAGAAAAATGGTCAGACTTGTTCTATCTAAAAGAAAGTCCATAAACATTCAAAGTACAGCCCTTTACAACAAACATAAGCAGAAAGGGATTTCTGGAAGCATGATACAGGTGATGAACTAGATTCCACTCGCATTGAATATGAATAATGAATAAATGTGACTGCAAAGGGCAGATGATCACCAAAACAGGATAAACAGAAAGTAAAAAAATATTGCTTGCTGTAACACAAGATTGTGAGAAGCCAAGAACATCATAGGGTGGAAAGATACATCCAATCCTGGATGGTTGAACAATTTTGCAATTCCATTAAAGAATCGGAGGTTTTTAGATCGATTAACAAGTAATGAGGGCCATTATTTTAACAAAACCGAAAACGGGTGAACCTCACTTCCACCTATCTGTCTGTCAATATTTTATCAAGTGTATTCACTTAGCGAACACAAGCAACTAGGCGTTCATCCCGGCATCACATTACCAGGCTAAAATTTGTATCTACCATACGTTAAAAAGACCGATCCATTTAGATGGACACAAAGCAGAAAGAGAACCACAGATGGGCATTTTAACATTACTGTTGCAAATTAATTTAAGTAACATTAAAAAATACTACACATGAAGCACAAGTATTCCAGCAATGGTGAATCCGATGGATTTTTCGTATTCTCATACCATGACCACATCAAAAATGAGTAAGTATATCATCGAACCATCATCACTCGCCCTCTAGCTGGTATTGTCACTGAACGTCGGTTTCGGATCTCAGAACACATTTTCCGCATGCCCTCCATAACGCCTACCAAAAGTGACCATGCTGTGGACACCAGTGCATGGTAAACGGGCGTAGAAGCAGCTAACTAAGACAAACCCAATTCTCAGCACTACATCTTAAAACTATCCCCATGCTTCCGCCTATTAATTTGACTTTTTCCGACGCGCGATGCCCCCCCCCCTTTAAAATCCGATTGTCACGTGATGATGACTAGCCTATCACATGCTGTGGCGTCATTGGAAACTACGGCTTTCTCGTTTCCTACACTTCCCACAACCCCTTTCGCTCGCGTTTGTTGCCGGGGTTGGCGTGCACGCGTCCCCGTTTCGTGATCCCTGTGTGAATGGTGGAGCGCGATGGCGGCGTGCCGGGGATCCTCTTCTAGATGGTTCTTTACCCGGGAGCAGCTCGAGAACACGCCGTCCCGCCGCTGTGGTATTGAGCCAGATCGAGAACTCTCGTACCGACAACAAGCGGCAAACCTCATTCAAGATATGGGTCAGCGGCTCAACGTGTATCCTTTATCGAACGAATCAGGCCCGTGAAATGAAAGGCACGACGAGGCTGGGGGGCGACATGGCGCTGGTCTGGGCCCCTTTTTCTCGTAGCTTACAGGGTGGGGGCAGGGCAGTTTTAATTTGGAAATGTTTAATATATTGTGGCTTTGTCTTGTTAAAAACGTTACCGAATCGGAATATCGCCGAAGAGTTTATATTTGTAGTTGGTGCGCAACCTTTGTATGAAATATTTTGTCGAGTGTGGTGCAGTTGTATTGTTTCCGAGTGAATATGTCGGTAGACGAGTGGGCCTAATTCTTGTGTTAAAACGGTTACTTTTTGAGGATGTAGTTTTTTTTCCCGTAACCCAATTTGGGTAAAAAAAAAATACGGTTATGCGCCAGTTCGAATGGTATATTCGAAATTTATTGTGGGTTCTGGAGGTTACTGCTCAGTTGTAGCCGACAAAGACATCCCAGTAAACATTTACGTATTTTAGTGGCATGTAAGCTTTTTCTGTTTGGCTATTAAAGTAAAGAAAGTAATCCTTTGTTGATGCTGTTTTCTGGAAAATCAGTAGTTCTAAGTTTTTCCCGGTTATGTTTTAATTTATAGTCATTTTATTTCTAGTAATGCCCGGTATTATTTTTTCCCTTAACAATCAGTTTCAGTTCTCAGCTGACAATAAACACTGCAATTGTTTACATGCATAGATTTTATATGTACCATTCTTTCACGAAGTTTCACCGAAATGTAAGTATGCCGGTATTTCTGTGTGATTATCACTAATTTCTACGTAGTCGTGACGTCATAAAAGCGATATGCTGTGTGACTTTGCCTAACTAAAAATTTCAGTATTAGGCCTCCCTTTTTTCCTTTCAGTTACTGCTTAATGTTAAACTATATTTGTGTGCAAAATATTATGCCCTAGAACTGAGGTACTTTTCATGGAGATGCTTTTAAATAAGAATAAAATATGCTTATCTTCAAATGCATTATGTCTTTTAATAGTATTGGTAATTTAATGTGCCTAAACTCTTTGCAATGGTTAAGACATTATTTTAGTTTTCATGATTATATGCTTCGTTTTTCTATTAAAAGTCTTTTATTAGTTTTGTTATTGAATTACTTTTGCGACCTTCCTGATTTATTTACAGTAAATATTTTAATTCATTGTTAAATTTGTTTTAAATAAAGAGAAGTATGAAATGTCCTTTGTTTTTTTGGTTGTATTTCATAAATAATAAAGTAAACCCATGATAGACAGTAATTCTGTTAGTGGAGTGTTATTAATAGATAACATTCATTTTTCAGGAAAAGGGTTTTAGAAAAGTCAATGGCTTGACTAGACAATAGATGAGAATTACGTAGTTATTAGAGGCCCTCTAAATGTCTGTTAAAGTTACATGTCCATGGGCAGCATTACCCTTTTTATTTATAGTACCTTTATGAAAAAAAGATAAGAAAACACTGAGTTATGTAGTATACCAATTGTTGGGATCAACATTTGTGATGTCAAAGGCTACCATTTTTGTTGTGGTCACGTGGATTTCTTTGAGGTTTAGGTGAAAATGTGAAAGTTGCTGCTCATAGTGTTTTGTATGAAGTTAACTTTTTTTTTAATGTAAATAAGCAAAGGTGAGTGTTGTGTTCCACCATGTATGTATATACACATTTACATCTGTCTGATCAAATTATTTTTATTTTGGTATTTGGTACACTGTATTAGTTTTATATTGCAAAATAAGGCAAGATGTCAAAATTAAGTAGTAGTTATCTTAGAATTCTCCCACTGGCACTTATATTTTGGAAGTTTTCTCCATATTGTTCTTCTGGTAGGTAGCTTTTTCTTGCATTTGATGAATTTGGTGTTTTATATGAATTAACTGTTGCTTGTGTAATTTGTACATGTGACAGTAATTACCTATGTCTGTTTATTCTTTTTAATTTTCAGATCATATCTCCCACTACATTATTCCTGGCAGCAAAAGTAGAGGAACAGCCACGGAAGCTTGAATATGTCATCAAAGTGGCACATGCCTGTTTAAATCCTCAAGAGCCTCAGCTAGATATCAAGAGTAATGTAAGAGTGTAGTGGATATTTTTTTTTGATATTATAGATGTAATGCTGACTTTTTATTGAACAATTTTAAAAGCAAGGTATTAGATTTTGATATCTTCACCTTTTATTTTAAAGCATAACATTGAAAAAATGTAATTCCAATTAACATTTGCACACTCTACAGATATTCAAATCACATTTTTTCATTTAAAGAAAAAAGCTCGCAATTTTCAATTTTAGGCATACCTCCAACGAGCTCAGGAGCTGGCAATACTTGAGACCATAGTGCTGCAATCTTTAGGTAAGTAAAGCAACTTGCTGGGCAAACAGATGGTGATAATGTGAAAATTGGTCATGTCTTAATAGAAGCAAGAGCAATGTTTGCGCACAGGCTTCTTGGGAACACGTTCATCTTTTAGGGTGTCCTTGCGTTATAATTTTATCTTTTTTGAAACAGGTTTTGAAATTACAATTGAGCATCCGCATACTGATGTTGTGAAATGTTCGCAGCTAGTGAGAGGTAAGTCTTTTGCTCATCATACTGTACTTTCTATAAGTCAATCTATATTGGAAAAAATGTATATTTGTAGAAATCATTATTTAATGTAGATATCATGGATTTCCGTTGGTATATATAATCAAGGCACTTTACATAACTTTGTCCTCGTTTTCATTCCACTTACCCTGATGAAGATCATGAAAGTAAATACAGGGCTTATGAGGCCACCCTATCCTTCTCAACTTTATCCCACACCTATAATAGAGACCCCCTCCATTGTATTTTGGATTTGCTTAAGTTTTCTTAAACTTAGGTGGTTCTACTTTAGGGTCCTGTTGTTGCTGAGATCCTATCGTTATTACAGAAGATAAGTCCAGCAATGTCATGCTGAAAGCTTGTTTTACCCACTTACAGTCACCTGATTTGTTCAGTCACTACCCAGAGCTCATAATCATGGGTGAGGATGGAATGTAGACGGACAAGTCGTCTGACTTCCTTTTCAACCCCACAGTCTGGTATAACGTCTGCAAAACTTTGTTGGTCAATCTCAATAGTCATGAACAAAACTCTGTTTGTACTGGAGTACTGGAACTCCTCTTGGGGCAGAAAGCCACTCTTTTCTGGAACAGGATTATGACCTTGGATTTGAAGGAGTTGATTCTTATCCCAGTCGGATCATACTCTCCTATTGGCCATTCCAGTGCAATCCTTTAGTATCACCCATTGGGGGCCCATAAGACAGCTCCACATCTTTTTCAGACTTGATACAAATAGGTCCTGATATCCCTGTTATGGAAGCGAGGTTCTCTGATTTATTTCAGATGATCAAGATTTATTAATGAGTTATTTGCCTGGCCTTCCAGCGATCATTTTGACAGGTGAAATATTATCAGGAGCACACATCATGATATAGAACTAAGGATCTTTACAGAACAAAATCTCCATCATGCCAAGGTCACAATCTTATGAGGGTATCTTGTGTTTAATTTTTATTTTGAGTATATGTATTGTTAGAACTGTCAGTTAATAACACAAGATGAATTAATGTCTGGTCAGTGTGTTTTGTATGAAATTAAATGTGTAAACTACAGAGTGCATCAAGAAACAGTTTATTTGTGCATTTACCATTTGCATTCAATATTATGCCAAAATAACCATGCATTGATTTGTATAATTTAAATGTCAGGTGGTGGTTTTGGTGAAATGTTTTTATAGTTTTGCTTCTGTGTTGTTTTACCTTTGTTGAGCGTTTTGAAATGTTCTGATAACTTTTTTCTTTCTTTCTCTTTCCAGCAAGCAAGGATTTGGCACAGACTTCCTATTTCATGGCTACCAACAGGTTGTTATCCTGACCCTCTTTGTTGCACTGTAATAGCACACTATAGCTTCCTTTACTGCAGGGTCCCCTTCCTGTGCCTGCTGCCCTTATTGCAACAGGGGACTGGGTCACCTACTGTGGTGGTACCTCTCTGTCTGCAGTGCGGTGTATTGTACAAGGGTCAATCCTGGCACTAGGGGGTGAAATGCACAATGAGAAGTGTAGTGTTGCTTTCTACTCACGTTTACTCGGTTCAGAGTGCATATGTCTAAAAACAAAATTGGTAGCCTGAATAGCTGCTAAAGATTACAAAGATCTATGCTTAACCTAGAAAGCTCAGTCCTCTCGGTAAGTACAAAGGTCTTATTTTTAGCTTTACACATTTAATTGAATTTTTGTCTTTTATCAACTTTATCTGTTTAATGCTTTCCAGAAGGAATTCCCGCTATGAGCGTTATGTAGGGATTTTGTTTTCTTAACTCCTAATAAGGATTGCTTTATTTAAAGCAAGTTAACAAATTTATAATTAAACTGTTTAACCCATTGCAGACCGGTCAAACTTGATTCCAGATAATATGGAGGAACAAAACTTAGATTTGTTATCTTTTTCTTTCATTGGTAAAAGAAGGCTATACCTTTGCAGACTTTCCTATATATTGAAGTTTGGTTTTGTATTTCTAAACACAATTGTGTAATGCTTCATAAAAATATATTTCTAAAATTCTTTCCTACCTTATTCTTTGTGTATCATTTTAAATAAACATCAAATTAACCAGAGTTGAGTTTTGATTTTGATTACTTGGCATATCTTACACAGTATTTCTAGTCATTTATTTCTATAGGAAGTACACTGTACATACATGAATAGATAAGTAGGGAAGCAAATGTAATAAACTTGACAAACGTTAATAGTGTACTGTTTTATCATCATCTGAAAACTTAAGGTTTAACAATAAAATGTCAACACCTTGCATGAAAAGTTAAAAGCTTTCCAGCTTGTTTTATTTCTACTACTCTTGCCTCATTCTTACATAAACTAATTATAAGGAAAGACTATTTCATGCTTCGTCAGGGTGTTTTCTGTCAGTATCTTTCAACATTTACCATTTAACTTTTTGCAGTTACTCATGTTCTTGAAATGTGCTGTGTGCCATCAGGTTAGAATTGATGCCAGAGCTGCTTTGGTGGACCTTGACTGTGTGGTCTCTAAATTGCTCCATAATTTGGTTATCTGTTCCATTATTGTACCAAAGTCACAGAAGAATTGATCAAATTAGAATGAAAACCTTGGCTGTTGTCGAATTTGACGATAAAGTTGCAAGCAAAATTTGTATAATTTTATCACCATTTGTCTGCAGTCTTAAATGTTGGAAAGAAACACACTGATGAAAGGTTTGTTTAAATATCTATTAAATATGCACACAAGTGATCTTGTACCATACATTTTCCAAGCACATTTGTTAGCAAATAATAGAATATTAGAGTGGTTTGAGTATAAACTCCCAACATACTGTTTTTGATTTACTTATTAGCATAGAATTACTGCTCTGAAACCTTTACTCAATATTATAAAATGAAAATGCCTATTTACAGGTGCTGGTCATAAAATTAGAATATTGTGACAAAGTTGATTTATTTCAGTAATTCCATTCAAAAAGTGAAACTTGAATATTCGATTCATTCATTACACACAGACTGATGTATTTCAAATGTCAGTTATAATCATCAAAATTAAAAAAACAACTAATGAAAGTCCCAAATTCAGTATCTCGGAAAATTAGAATATCAATTAAGACCAATGCAAAAAAAGGATTTTTAGAAATGTTGGCCAACTGAAAGGTATGAACATGAAAAGTATGAGCATGTACAGCACTCAATATTTAGTTGGGGCTCCTTTGGCCTGGATTACTGCAGCAATGCGGCATGGCATGGAGTCGATCAGTCTGTGGCACTGCTCAGGTGTTATGAGAGCCCGTGTTGCTTTGATAGTGGCCTTCAGCTCTTCTGAATTGTTGGGTCTGGTGTATTGCATCTTTCTCTTCACAATACCCCATAGATTTTCTATGGGGTTAAGGTCAGGCGAGTTTGCTGGCCAATCAAGAAAAGGGATACCATGGTCCTTAAACCAGGTACTGGTAGTTTTGGCACTGTGTGCAGGTGCCAGGTCCTGTTGGAAAATGAAATCTGCATCTCCATAAAGTTGTCAGCAGCAGGAAGCATGAAGTGCTCTAAAACTTCCTGGTAGACGGCTGCGTTGACCTTGGACCTCAGAAAACACAATGGACCAACACCAGCAGATGACATGGCACCCCAAACCATCACTGACTGTGGAAACTTTACACTGGACCTCATGCAACATGGATTCTGTGCCTCTCCTCTCTTCCTCCAGACTCTGAGACCTTGATTTCCAAAGGAAATGCAAAATTTACTTTCATCAGAGAACATAACTTTGGACCAATCAGCAGCAGTCCAAAGGCGAGACGCTTCTGACGCTGTCTGTTGTTCAAGAGTGGCTTGACACAAGGAATGCGACAGCTGAAACCCATGTCTTGCATACATCTGTGCGTGGTGGTTCTTGAAGCACTGACTCCAGCTGCAGTCCACTCTTTGTGAATCTCCCCCACATTTTTGAATGGGTTTTGTTTCACAATCCTCTCCAGGGTCAAGTCGGCAGTCTTACCCATGATTGTGTAGCCTACAGAACTAGACTGAGAGACCATTTAAAGGCTTTTGCAGGTGGTTTGAGTTAATTAGCTGATTAGAGTGTGGCACCAGGTGTCTTTCATATTGAACCTTTTCACAATATTCTAATTTTCCGAGATACTGAATTTGGGACTTTAGTTGTCAGTTATAATCATCAACATTAAAAGAAATAAACATTTGAAATGCATCAGTCTGTGTGTAATGAATGAATCTAATATACAAATTTCACTTTTTGAATGGAATTACTGAAATAAATCAACTTTGTCATGATATTCTAATTTTATGACCAGCACCTGTATATTCTTTGGTTCTCATAATTTGAATGAAGTCGTTTTTCTTCTTCTAGTGTTCAGTAATTCAGTATTTTTTCTGATTACACTATAATGTAACTGATAAACATGCTATAGTGAAATATTTCCCAGTTTTCAAATACAATTAAGTTGGATTTTATATTATTTCCTTGTTTGTGTGAATTTCCTATGGGCATTTTAGTTTTTCCTACAGTTAATGTCATATGGCCAGGTTTTTAACAGCTGTAATCAGGATTTGTTTAGGTGTATTAATTTTAACAAATAGCTTTTACACAATTTGAATTGAAGTATCAGTATGCAGTTTCTGCAGTTGGCCCTCAAGTTAAATATTCCTGCTTACATTTGTAACCTGATGTTGTATTTAAATTGGAACTTGCATGGGAAGTGTCTGTTAGTGGAAATATCAGCAAACATGCAGAATGTTTTATTAATTTTACAGAAAGTTGTGAACTTAATGAGATGAAGCACTATTACTACACTTCAAAACAAAATTTAAACTAAAATAAACCATGGATCTGTACGGTATGTTGACCTTATTCTTAAACATTGTATTTTTAATAACAATGTAGCACTCTGTACAGTTGGAAAAGGAATCATGATGGCATGAAAACATCACTAAATGATGACTGATACCTCAGCAGAGATGTGCTGTCTTTGCTGGGGGATTACTAAGAGCATTACCTTCCAGCGTCTGTACTTCTGAAACAGTACAGTTGGAACATGTGCTTAAAACACTGAAAATAACCTGCTGTGGTTTTTAACGCTCTCTGCTGAACAACTGCCTATCCAGCTGCTTACCTTTGGCTGATCCATCTGTGTGTACTGCTGATCACTTTTGGGGACACTTGCACACAGTCAACATAATTATGATAAACAGTCCATAGCATGTAGTACTGTTTCTCACTGTTACTGAAGGCCACAATTATTCATCTGTATTAATAGTCATTCATTTTGTTTATAAGAGAAAATGGAAGTTACTACGTGATGTGCTCACATGCATCCGCTAAATTGTCTTACACACAGATTTGGGTATTGGTTAAATTTTAAATTTTGGGAGGGGGGGAGTAAATGTAAATGAATTTGCCCATATTGATTAAATCCCAACCTCTGGCAAAATTATCTGCAGCTTTGTTTTAAAATTTGGTGGTGTATCCATTATCTTGCAGTGCCAGGGTGTACAAATTTGCTCTATGATGGACTTCCTTCATGTCTTGTGATGGTTTCTGTCTTGTGATCATTTTCCATGCATTATTCTCAAGCTTTCCGATTAATGTCTTCCACAAAAAGCAAGTTTAGAAGATCCAAAAAGTGTGATATTTCCTGCCCATCTTCTAGAATATATCCAGTTTTACCTTTAATCATCTACATAACAAGGTTAATTGTTTATTTTTGTAGTTTTTTTTTATGATTTAATACTTTTTAGAATTATTAATTAAATGCATGATACAAGGCAAAATGTGCTTAACGTTTTAATGTCGGTGCTTTTAAAGAGAGTCACTCGAACCAAGTGTTGAAATACTGTAATCAGGAATGTATTAATCATCAATTTTGTGATGAACGGATAAACCATCACCCAAGCTTTCCTTTGTCTCTTTTTTGCTAGGCACCTATTGATTTGTTTCCTTTGTCTTTATACATTTACGCTCTGCTTTGATCCTGTGCCTTGCATGCTAGACCATCTCTAAAACCTGAATTATTTCATACACATTGAACTTCTAATTGTCCGTGTTTTAGTTGGTACTCACTGGTCAGGCTGTGATGTATTCTTGAGTTTCTTTTCAATCAATAAACATCCAGTTCTCATGGGAAGCCATTTTCAAAATAATGGCCAACAAAATTCCTTATGACTTGTTTTCAGTGAAAATGCTCGAGCCAGAATTTTTTGATGTGTGTCAGGTGTTTGAAGATAGCAAACACACTTCAGACTATTTTATAAGCATAATTGTTAATTTCCATGCACATGATTTTATTAATTCAATTTACATACAAGAAGAAAATATTTAGTGAATGATTAGTGTACATAGCATGCTGTACTTAACACAGTATCTCTTAAAGTATTATTATGTGAAGTCAGGCTTAGAATTAATTAAAACATGATGCATAAAATCAGAATTTAATCCTGATTTGGTTGTATGCTTGTTTTTTTGCATTGTTTCGTGTACAAGAAACAAAATATGCTTGGTGTTCAAACTATTTTATGCAATAAATATAAAGCAGTGTTTGATTTAATTTTAAATATAAATTAATGATGAAAGACGTGTTTCCATTATGCACAGAGCAGTCCATGTACCATTTGTAAGTCTTAAAGTGCCTGTTGACTAATGCAGTATTAATGATTAGTGTATTTCTGTGTTTTCATCTGTAGGAGTATGTTTTATTATTACATGGTTATTAGTCTGTATAAAATTAATCCCTAAACCTGACCTTTTAACTTCAAGCACCTCAATTAATTGTGTACCAAATCAGTTTTGCACAATGAAGCATATTGCATAATTACTCAGAGTAGTTTTATTATGGAAGTCGGGCTTTTCGTTATTTTAAATGTCTTAAGTCATTGGGTAAAAACTTATTTTTGACTGTAATATTTAAACAGTCTCCTGTAGTAACATGTAGGTTGTTGAGGGAGGTTAGGTTTTACTATACACATTAATTGTATTGAATTTTTTTGGGATATTCCCCCTTTTTGTTCAGTGCCTCATTTTTCTACCAAAATCTCAGAATGCATTAGCAGCTATACAAAGTCACTACTTAACAAATAAAAATGGGCTTCTTTGAATTGACATTTAAGCAAACTGATACAAGGGTTGTTTGCTCAAAAAGTGAGTGCACTTTAAAAAAAGAAATATGACATTAAAGCTACCAGTAGTTTGCATGTTAAATAAATTAAGATTGCACTATCATGTTCCTTTGTCTATAGACGTTAAAATATACATCATGCAGCTCAAAAAAGCCCAGAAGTGGTGCAATTTTATGCACTGACTGAATAGCAGCATTCTTAATAGAGGGGAGTTTGGGTGCAGCATGGTGATCTCTATATACTTACAAGCAATCAATTTGGTATTGGGCACATTCTCTATATTTCCTTCACTCCAACAAAACCATTTTCTTAGACATTTAAAAAAAAAAAAAAAAATTGCTGTCATATTTCATTAACATTTGAGACTATATTGTAAAACAAAAACTGACTTCACCATTAGAGAATTTGTTTTTGAAATAATGCATCGGTAATTGAAAATCTTTAAAATAATTTGCAGTTAAATTTAAACGTTGTATTCAGAATAGTTCAGTTTTAGGACTGGAATGTGTTTTAAGATTGATAATAGTTGGAAATATAGAATGCACCAAACATACTTTTGTACAAGGTTTGTGAGCATAGTCAGTACAACACTGCTGCGTTCAAATCTAGCGTTGCCTCATGTATTACTCTTAGATTAGATTTTCATTAACAGTCATACAGAAGAATGTAGGAGGGGGGGAGATCATGTTGGGTTGTGGTTGAACTTGGACTCGAAACTGAAAATTTTCGGTGTTTCATGGGACTTTAATGTACATCCTCAGAGGATTCATAGGCTTTGTTTTCTAACATCTGGATTAGAGACCAGTTATACTAATAACAAATTACTGTCAGCAAGCAATAATTGCCATGAAGTATAATACTGCAGACTATATCTTTATTGGTTTTAACCTCCTTTAGCTTTACATTTTTTTTTTGTCAAAAAACGTGTTGAATTTTTTGGCTTAAAATGACATTTTTATTAAATCTCATCTTTCTACTGTAAAATAAGCAAAACACTAAAAGTACAGTCAGAAGTGTAAAGTATAATGATAAATAATACTAATGATTAATAATATGAACAGCACACTGCACATGTGTGAGTGACGCAAGAGTCACTTTCGGATTTACCATTATCACTTGATTTCACTGTCCTTTTCAGTTTCTCTACCCAAAGACAGATTCACCTAATTATCACTGCTATGTATATGAAGCTAGGAGAAAACGTGTCTACACCATTGCCCGGGTAACACTCGGGCCTGACACTTACACAAGAAAAGCCTATATTGTTGCCTGAGTAATGGGGGTTATAAGGTTGCTGGAAAGGGGTGTGTGGCACTCCCAAAGGAGACAGGTTCAAGTCTTTAGAATCCCGGTGCTTCCTGTTTAGCTATATGGCTGGGAGACATGGACACTATCCAGTGATCTGAGGCAAAGACTGGACTCCTTTTTGGTACTGTTTCTTTGCAGAATCCTTGGGTACTGGTGGTTTTACTTTGTGCCGAATGAGCAGTTTCTCATGGGAGTCCCAAATGAGGGACATTACCTGCATTGTGAGTGAGCATCAGTTACGACTCTACAGCCATGTGCCGCGATTCCCCAAATGTAATCTGGCTCGCAGGATCCTCATTGTTGAGGACCCGAGTGGCTGGACCAGGCCAAGGGGCACACCTGCATAACACCTGGCTGTGGCAGATAGATGGTCATTTCCAGCGGGTGGGACTAGACAAGTGTCTGCCTGTGGTGTTGGCAACTGGGCATCCTGAGCTGTTTTGTTGTGTGGTGGGTGCGGCAACATGCTGTACCAGTGCACATTCCCCAACTAAACCTGAGTAATGCTCGGCATTAACGCTGTTGGCACTTTTACAACCAGAGTAATCCTCATGTCTTACATGAGACACGTATATACAATTGCACAAATGACACTCGGGACTACCGCTTTTAGCATTTTTCTTTTTAAAGCCAGAGTGACACTCGGGTCTAACACTAAGGATGTTAAAATACAGTAATACAAGTCACAGGTATAGCCAAAGAAAAAGCTATTTGGCAATGGAAGGTTAAAGTAGAAAAAAGTTACATAGCGTAAATACAAGAAACGTTTCCATCAGTAATTTGCTTTTGTGTTTGTCAAGTTTCATAATTTGTTAAAGAGGCCTGTACACATTTTGTTGTATTCTACACTTCCTACATAAAGGGTATGAAAGTTATTCATTGTAGTAAATGCTTGTTGCTGTTCTTTGTAGCATTCTAGAAGGAAGCTTAGTATCAATTTTATAAACTACTTCAAATTGCTGTTTGTCAGAAAACCTGTAGAATTAATTTTATATGCATGATGATGTCAAACATAAAATACCTTTTTATTCATTGAGTCTCCTTATATTGGTCAACTTTTTGTGCTGTTAAATTTTGTTACCCTTACCCAATTCCAGAAGCAGTTGAAATTTGAAAAATGTATTGCTTCCATTTGACTCCTTACTATCAAATTTTAAAGGTCTACTTCATCCAAAAATATTTAATGTTGAAATGTTTTTTTAATGTTTGTTTGTAGTGATGGCCAAGATCAATTTTTAATCTCATGCTTTTTGTGCAGAATGAGAAATAAAAACTTTATATTACAGAACGTAATGGTGACAAATGCTATACAACTGTAAACAATGTAAGAAAAAAAATCCAAGGAAGAAAAAGAAAAAAATCTCAAGCTAATTGTACGCATGATTCACATGTCAGTTCTTCATTTGTATGTTGGGAAAGTGCAAAGCAAATGAGTTTAGCGCACCAATTATTTTATAAAGTGTACTAGTTGTGCTACCCAACTAAGTAATTATTGTAGATTTCATCGTTACCATTTTCAGTGTACTATGCAATGCATATGTCTGTTTATATGCCATTTGGTAAGGGATTCATAAAATGTTTGTGAAGAGTCATCAGTCAGAAAGACAAATGCAATGCATTTTATTACTAAATGTTTATGATGTCTCATCTTTTGGAGAACAGAGGCATAGCAATTGGAAAGATACCATTTATTAAGGTCGATTTAAGTTAACTTTGATCTTAGTTTTTTTAAAAGTCACTGTTAAACAGTGTTAAACAATAGGTGAAGTCTTTGGTTTTAGTTTGGTGTCTTGTACAGAACTTTTAAAAGGTATGTTTCTTATTATGAAACAATAGGTGAAGTCTTTGGTTTTAGTTTGGTGTCTTGTACAGAAATTTTAAAAGGTATGTTTCTTATTATGAAATGCATTTCCTGGTTATTTGATGTCCTAGTTGAAATGAAAATTTGTAGTGTGGTCTAAGACAGATAAGTACAGAGAATAAGGAATTCTTGTATAGCATTTCACTTGGCTTAGATTAATGAGTTCTAATTTCTATGTATGATATATCCAGTAAACTTAATTTTTATACCTTAATATTGAGGGTAATATATCTTAGGCCAGATTTATACTTGAGTGCTGGGAACGTGTGGCAGCCATGATTGGTGGGTGTAAACGTTCTGAGCATCATCTGAAATTAATGCGCAACTTGCATTACCAGAAAAAAATTGGGTGGCGTGTGTGTTCAAATTTTGGTACATTGCACCAACATCGTTCTTTACTATCAACATCTCCAAAATGACAGATGTGCCTTTCAGAAAAGCTGCTATCAAATCGCCAGCTCTTTGAAGGTGAATGTGGAAACATGTAAGATGAAATGTAGGAAAATTCAAGATAGTCTGTGAATGTCTGCAAAAAGAAGTGGGGATTTGGTCATTAAAAGATAACGTAGTGTGATGGCAAGCTGTAGTGCAGCTTCAACAGGATCACTGTGTGTGATTGAATGTTTTGCTTCACCGCATCAAACCATTCATAAATCAAACTTAAATGCTGACTTTCAAAAGTATTTGTGGTGATATTCTTCCTTTTCTTGTACAAGCATCACATATTCCCCATTGTAATGACGTAATATATTCAAAGGTCTCCCATAGCATCTTCTGTGTTGCTGTTGCCGTCGTTTTTTTGTACCTTCACAACAGAATGCAGAGTACAATTTTTATCTTCAACATTTTTCTTCTCTCAACACCAGTGAAAACGGACGTTTTTCTCACTGTGATGATGTCCCACACTGCCACCTGGTGGAATCCTCCAGATTTACATAAAGTACTATGCAAGTATAGACAGTACACGGCTTGCGAAGCAGCAGTGTCTGCAAGCGTACGTGTCATATAGTGTTAGATATATCCTGGTCCTTAAAATTGAAGAAGAATCTCATGAAGCTGAATTCTGGAGTGTTATGGAAATTTTTAATTGAAATATCAGACAGGTAGAATGGTAACAATTTAAATATTAAGGCACTCTATCACCAGGTGCTTATTCTGGCATTTTTACCTTGGTCTAGCTTTTCCACAACAGAATATTTAGATGTTTAACTTGCTTAAATTTTTGGAGTTTGACAGATGCTCTTGCAATTTGTAAATTCAGCATTAAATTTATATTTGTGAAGGTTTGATTTCAAATAGATTATTCAGTATCCCTGAATTTGTGATCTGTGGAGAATATTTTCTGTTTAAACCTTCATATAGCAAATGGAACACTGTCTGCACTCAGTGATACCTGCAATGTCTCATAGTATTTTCCTGCTTCAAAAAGCAGATCTTAATCCTACATAGAATATAAAACATTCAGTGAAACACACCTGATTTGTACAGTAGAAACTAATTTTGATTTGTTTGGTGGCTGTATGAGTCCTTTGTGTGTGTGTGTGTGTGTGTGTGTATGTTGTGCTTCTATTTGGTCAAGGTCTTGGCCTCCATTTCACCAGTTGTTGCCCAGACCTGTTCTGGGTTTCTGTGTATCTGTCTAGGAAATGGCAAATGTGGAACATGGGTGATTGATGTTTCAGCAGGTGACACAAGTCTCATATTCTAAGTGCTTCAACAATGCCAGATATACCAGTGTATCGTAAAACAGGATTTTTTTGTGTTTTGTATTCGGGATAAAAATGTTTCTGTTGCCATCTAGGTTTCAAGTCCCAGCTGATTGCACTATTTAATGTGGGCCTGTTTCTGTCTTTTTCTCCCCTTCCCCTTTTTCTCATTTTTCTCTTTACATGGGATTTTATGAGCAGTCTTCACCTCACTACATTCTGTCTCCAGTACAAGCCAACTGTGATAGCTTGTGTATGCATTCATTTGGCTTGCAAGTGGTCCAATTGGGAAATTCCTGTATCAACTGATGGAAAGCATTGGTGGGAATATGTAGATCCTTCTGTTACACTTGAGTTGCTGGATGGTAAGTAGTCATTCTAATTCTCGTTTTTAATCATTTTTTTTGTTTGTTTTATCATGGAAGTATGGTGAAACTTCCTGTCCTTAGCATTATAAAATAAAAATATTTTCTGTCTGAGAGTCTTTATTATCAGAAATACAAGTAATGTGTGTGTGTGATGCAGAATAAATTTATACCTGTAAATATGCACATGCTTATGGGTTTCCTTTGCTTCATATTTTGTGTGATACATTTTTTCCCCCTTTCCAGAACTTACACATGAATTTCTGCAGATTCTGGAGAAGACTCCCAACAGGCTTAAAAGAATTCGAAACTGGAGGGTAGGAGCTTATTTTTCTCCTTTGTTTATTATTAAGCAAGTTTATATTCAGAGGTGTGTGGTGTTTTATGTTTTTTTTTTCTTTTTTTCCCCTAACATCAGTTTGTGGCTAAATTTAATATTATCTCTGACACGAGAGTCAGAGTTTTGGATAGTGTGAAGGAAGGAATACTGGCTTTTACATTAAAGTGTAGAAGTAAACCGATTAAAGGGGAATCTGAGGAGTCAGGCTGTGAATAATTAGGAGTAGCAGAGTGTATAAAAACAGAGGCACGTCTTTGACAGAAGTTAAGAAAATTCTTTGAGATCTTTTCATTTGGTCCTGTAATTAAAACACATTTCTTGTCTAAATGTTGGCAGTGAGCGAGCTTATGTTTAGTACACCAGCTCGCATTTTTAATTAGAAAAAGAACAGATTAAGAAGAATTTGTTGCTGTTTAGTAAATAGGCTTAAAGGCTAAAGAGATCTAAATTCGGCCGGTTCTACTACTATGAAATTGCTGATTAGTACCGGCCATAAAAAAAATATAATTGTCTAATCTAATAGTCCCACAACCTGCTAATTAGTTCTGACAATGAAGAGTGTTAATGGTCTTAATACATCTGTAAAATCTGTTGGACTTCATAGTTCAATTTAACTTACATATGAATACCATTGACATCTTTACATTTTTGATATCTGCCTTTTATTTTCATTATGGGGGAAAGTAATTTTTTCCACTGAATGTAAAGTTTATGTAACAACATGGTGGTTTTTTTGTGCAGTTAAAGGTACTGGTATAGAAAATGACATAGTAAAACATTCAACTAGTTTCATATTATGATATAAAAGAAATAAAGTTCAGGTTGAAATTTACATTTAATAAGAAATATTTAAGACAATAAATCACACAACAGAGATTTGATCTACAATGTGTATTCCCTATAAAGTCTTCAAGGTTTAGGTACTGTTTAAAAATATGAAAGGCAATCTTAAGTGTACGCTGGATTTGTAAATGGAGTGAGGTTTCAAATGAGATTACTGTTAAATCACACTGACTATGCTTTACCATTGAACTTGGGACAATCTCTGGTAATTAAGAAAACAATCCTCAGTTATGTAGTACATTCTGAGATGTAGATAATCATTCTAGGTTAGAATAATTTTGCCCCTATTAAAAATTAGTATTTCAAAGTCATCTGTGGGAAATGCTTATAATGATATTATGAAACTCTGTAACACTAAGTTATCAGAGCATGTCATTTCCCTCTCTAATCCATTCATTATTTATCCGCTATGTATTGTTGGTCACGTAGATATTAATTTTATGTATGGAGAGATGAACATTGGGTTTGATATAAGTTGAAAAAAATGGATAACTCGGTATTAAATGTTAAAAAGTAAACATTGACTTTCAGTGGTTTAAATGGATAAAGAGATAATATTTCCACTTTTGTTTTTTTAGGCAAACCAAGCTGCTAAACGACCAAAAGCTGAAGGCCAAGTTACCGACAATACTTTTCCTGGCTCTTCCTTGGTCCAGAATCAATCTTTGGTGGACAACCTTACTGGATTGTCGGGAAATGCAGCATTTCCCAAACCACCCTCTTCAACATCTTTCCCTGTAACCCTGCCTTCAACTTCAGGTGGAGTTTCTCTTCAAAGCAGCCATTCTCTTGATTCTGTTAATGTGGTAGCTACAACCATTCAAAGTACCTCATACAACTTCACAGCACCAAATGACTGTCCACAGCATCAAGATCAAAGCAGGTCAGATATGTATTCTGTCAAACAGGAGATTCTCAATCTTCAACAAGGAACATCTGGACAGCTACATCCTGCTGCCCTTCATCACAGACCGGATAAGTGTACTGATTATTCTAGTAATAAACATGAGCATAAATCAAGTAGCAGTAAGCATCATGTGTTGCTTGCTCCCTCACATAACCCTACACCACAGAAAATGACCCTGGACAAATACAAAGAGAAACATACTGCCGAGTTTGCTCTGCACAAGTGTAAAGTGGAAAATCTTGAATTGGAAAATCAGACAACTTTTACTGTCGCTGCATCGGGGATGGGAGATCAGCAGCACCATAAAAAACATCAGCTCCAACAGATCTCAAGCAGTGTTATGACTTCTCCAATTAAAGTGAAAATTCCTATAGCAAATGCAGAGAAGACTGAAAAGCATTCTTTGGACAAAAAAGACAAAGCTAGTTTGCTAAAATTACGAATTCCTATACTACCAGCAGAGAAATCTAGCAAAGAGGAGTTAAAAATGAAAATTAAGGTATCTTCTGAAAGACACAGCTCTTCTGATGAAGGCAGTGGAAAAAGTAAACATTCCAGTCCACTTATTGGAAAAGAACATAAAGAAAAACACAGGGAACATTTGTCTCATCGCCACCATAGTGGAAGTCATAAACATTCCTTGCTACATTCCCACTCACATAGTGGGAACAGTAGCACCAGTAAACTGAATACTGATGGAACTGTTACAGCAGCTTTGAAGAGCCCAGTTGGTCTTGGAAGCGATGGGGGAACCTCCAGTTCCAGCTCTTCTAGGAAGAGGTCGCATGCAGATGTCAGTCACAACCATCACTCCAAAATGAGCAAAAGTTCCAAAAGTTCAGGTAGTTCCTCTAATTCTTCCTCTGTAAAGCAATATGTATCCTCTCACAACTCTATTCTTAACCTACCCTTCCCCCCTCCTCACCCTGTCACATACCAGGTGGGCTGCGGACATCTCAGCACCCTTGTGAAACTGGACAAGAAACCAGTGGAGATCAACAGCCCTGACGATAACCATGAATTCAGTGCAAACCGTCAGCATATGGACTACAAAGATACATTCGACATGCTTGATTCGCTGTTAAGTGCCCAAGGAATGAATATGTAAACTTTGAAGTTTTTTTTTTTTTTGTTTTTTTTTTATTAGGAAGAAAAAATATAAATGCAAAAAAAATGGATTGAGAGGTGAAGGTTGCTTCCTTTTTTGTAAGGCAGCATTACCTGTTGCTGCTTCTGTTTTCAATTTCCATATTTGCTGCTTTGTCCTGTTTGGAGGGGGAACACAAAAAGCAAAATTAATGTAAAATTATTTCCACAAATGAGAAGTATTATAAATACTGTACAAGCATGAAAGGTGCAATTTCTTTTATTTAACAGTATTTCCACAACTGTAAACATGCAGAAAGATTAACGGCTGCTTCCAAAAGTCAGATCCCTTTAACATAAAGGTCTCAATCTCACTGCAGCCTAGAAGGCAAGGTTTTAGTTACTTAGTTTTGAGTGAATGTCATTGTTTTCTTATATATATTTTTATATTGTGTGTATGATTTGCATGGTTCAAATGAGGTTAAACTCATAATTGTTTACAGCAAGTGGAGATAATTGTACATACGTTTTTGTATGTTTAGCTATACCATACATACTCAGGTTTGAAGCTGCTTGTAAGTATAACAAAAGAGCTATATGTAGAGTGAAAACGTATTGTATTGTTTGCAAGAATCCATCTGTAATTTGGGGGCAGCATTACAGCTGTATTCTTTGAAACAACAAGCTGCATGACTGCCAATGGGGCATTTACTTTTTATTTTAGGAATCCAGCACTGTTTTAGTCGCTCTTGTAAGGTTATAGAATTTAATTAATTTAAGACTCTTGACTAAAGCTGGTTGCTAGAATCTTTGCCTCTTCAAAAAAAATTAAGTACAGAAAACTAAAACAAAACTATAAATAAAACGTTTACATAATTTTTGCTGTGAAGTGCATTTAAAATGTTTCTTGGCTTGATGCTGTAGCCTAGATGCAGAGCTGTTACTTTGATAATGGTAATTTAGGATTATTAATGTGTTTAATATAAAAAAAATAATTTGAGCAAAAAAAAACTCTGCAGTAAAGTCTCCCGTTTTGTGTTGTATCTTTTTCCTTCTTGACAGTCCCATATGTACTGCTTTGTTCTTATTTCTTACTGCGATAATTGTACCGATTGACTAGTTCTAATTTTTGTGTGACAAATTCCAAAATGAAGCCAAGAATGAATGTTTCTGGTACTTACTATACTGTGGTTTATCTCATAAATGCAAGCATACAAAAGTTAAATACATACAAGCTCATCAACATTTTTCATATGCATTCTAAATAAATCTGAAGATTATCATGACCTAAATCATGGTCTCTTGTCCTATTTTGACAGTAAATGTTGTAATTAATTTCACAATTTCCAAAATGCCCATCTTAATCTTAATGTTCTGTTTCTGCTATGGTAAGTAAGATCTTTTAAGTCCTTTCATTTAGACAAATACTTAGGAGTCATGTTTGGCCTATTTGAGATATTTATAAAATTAGTCCAGATGAATGATTAAGGTCTAGTAGTCATTTTATTGTTAATGTGAAGTTATTTCTACTAAATGTAAAATTAAACAAAATTTATTTGGAAAATATTTTTACCCAAGACCAAATAAATGGAGAACATTTGCAGTGACTCTTCATGTTGCTGTTTTTTAATATTTAAATTGTATTGTTGCATACAAAGCAGATTAGCTTTGTTTTTAAATTTTACACTCTGTACCTTGTATAATTATCTTCTGATGGTACACTGTATACATTAATAAATGCAGCACACATGTATATTGAGTAAATATATTAAAGATCAACATGATCTACCAGTAAGCAAGTATAAACTTGGTTTTCTAAAAATTATCTATTACTACAGTGGTTGGGGCATTGGTGTTTACTGCTTTAAAAGGTTACTGCATGGGGATTCTGAAGTTGAATAATTTTGAATACTACTACTTACCAGTTTAATGAAAAATATAAATGGCTAGTCTTTCTGGTGCAGAACACAAAAATGGTCAATGTCCGCGTGAAATCCGTCTTAATGGTAAGGAATGGAACAGGAATAAAAATAAAGTTTTATGAAATGTTTGTTATTGTTGTCCATTTAAATCTTTTGTGTCACATACTGCTGAGATGTTTAGATTTTTCCAGTTGCCAGTTTAGAATTGCCGCATCATGTTAACATATTAACAATCATCCTGTATATGTTATTAGAATATGTACAAATGTTTTTATGAAAAGAGCAGTTACATATAAAAATAGGTTTTAGTTGTTTCTAGAAAAATTATCTACTGTGAATTTTAATAGTTTATTGTGCCATTGATTTTTTTTTTTTTTTTTTTTTTTTGGGGTGGTGTCTGTATTTGTTCATTGGTATTGGGAAACCAGGGTCAGAAGACAAGCTGAAAATCTCTGCAGAGCAGGGTTGCTAAAGCATCACAGAAAAATAATACAGGAACATAGCTAATAAATTAATTGCATGCCAGGGGTTTTCAATCAAACTGTTCTTTTTTGTTAAGCTTATCTGAAATGAAGGCGCTAGAATGCTCAAAGTTCTCTCATTCTAAATGTTCAAATATATAATATGTAAATACAGAATTTCTTAGAAATGAAAGCTGATTTTCTTTGTCCTAATTCACATATTTCATCTGTTCTGAATACCTGTAGATTTACAGAAAAAACTACATTTAAGGTTTTCATGTATACTGTCTTATGAGATTAGGTGATGTTCACACTGTAACAGTTATTTAAAAAAAGGCAGCATTCTAAAACTTGTATCTTTTTTCGAGACACCAGCTTACCTTCAAATCTAAACTCCACAGCCACTGAAGGCTTTGCTCCCTGTTCTGCTTTGAAAGTTTGCAAATAAGAGTAGACATTCCAGTCCATTCAATTTACTGATCTGGTACGCAATTCACAACTGATTGCCAGATGTTTGCTGGAAGTGTTTTATCAATTTTGAAGACCTTGATTAGCTAATATTAGAAGCTTAATATGACCACAGTTTTGAAGCTTAAAAGATCCTCTTAATGCTGTACTTTTTTCCCAATTTGGATAGAGATAGAAGCCACTTCTGCACACACAAACTGAGGTATTACTTTGTCAACTGTCCCAAGAATGTGGAATATGCTTTTTCAAAGCTAATGAGATGATCGCGATTGTTCAAAGTTGCGTAAAATGTGCACATCCTCTGATGTATAAAGTTTTCATTTGTTTATAATCAGTCACTGGTCTTGGTCTTTTTGTACTCTTGATTTGGTCTTTAATGGGATGTACCACCTCTGTCAGATCCCATTCAGTTTACAGACTGTTAACCTTTTAAAACAAGTAAAGTTAGCTGATAAAAGTACTATAATGCTAGTGAATTTCCAAATATTTGTTAAATGCTGAAGCTAGTAATGAACATAACAGACTTGATTAAAATTAGTAGACATCAAGAAAGGCATTCATGAAATTTGGTTGTGCTTGACATGATAGTTGTACAGATTTTCCAAAAAGCCAGAGGAAATTGGTTTAATTATAGTAGGTCTTAAGTCTTTGGAATGGCTGGGTTTATTAAGATATGTATCCCAGTGTTTGTTCTCACCTTAACCTATTTCTCTAAAATAAATGCCATCAGAGGAATTTACTGAATCAAGGTCATCAGTCATTTTGTTTATACAAGCAAACTATTTATAAAAATGGTGTAAATAAGTTCATCATGTACACAATGCCCTGTATGTCTTCATATTGTATTTTGGTTTCACCCTTCCCAATTATTAGCACTTCACTTGCTTGCAAGTCTAGGGGCCTATACATTTACACACATTCTACTTGACAATAAAACACTTTTACCATCTGAGCAGTCATGTTAAGATATGACTGTTCTTTTTGATGCAATGGATCGCATCAAAACTTTGACAGTGATTATATTAGGCCTTTTACACACATTCTACTTGACAATAAAACACTTTTACCATCTGAGCAGTCATGTTAAGATATGACTCTTCTTTTTGATGCAATGGATCGCATCAAAACTTTGACAGTGATTATATTAGGCCTCCTGGAAAACGTATTAACTTTTTAAAGTACAAGATCTGCATGTGCATCATTCATTTCATACCAGCCAAGTCACCTTCTTATCCCCGGTAGTACTTTGTGCTTGCCTCACAGTCCGCTGTCCGGACAGGTGGCTAGGCAAAGGTGACAAAATTACTTGTGTCAGAGGTAACTGGACACCTCTTGTTAAACGTGCTTAGCTTGTAAGATTGTGGTATAATTACTCTGTTACATGTTGAATGCATGTGATGGCAAAAAGAGAACTAAAAGGTTATCTTCGCATTTTGAAATTATTTTGCATTAGTACTTTCTTTCTGAATCTGAACAACACAGTACCTTAGATTTAAGCTGAAATGAAGCCAGTCCTGTAAAGTATGGGCTTGCAAACAGATTTGTGTAATTGGACATCTTGAGGATGATAGTAAGAGATGTCTGAAACAGGAATATGATTGTCATCCTTAGGTAAAACTAGCAGAATGGACTGTTAAGGTACATTTGTTATTCTTATGTATTGTCAAATAGTGTTGATGAGACTTTCACATACTTGGGTTATGAATTAGGTTACTGACCTGTAGAATAATTTTTATCTACCCTGATAAATTTCTTCACATGAATCTGAATATTCCTGAAAGTGTTGGGAAATCTTGGATTTAGTGGCTTTATGGATGAGGAAGAATGCAGCAGACCATCTGTCTTTTGAAATAAAGAAGCTTGACTGAATTCACAGCTGTTTGCAAGCCATGTCAGATTTCTCAGGATTGTTGAATTGGTCAGTATTTTTCAAAATAGTTGAGCTAATGCAGTATTTGCTCTATGCCAGGTTGTTGATCTTGTTAACAAGTAATGCCAGTCAGTATTCTAGGAAATGATAGTGAATTGGTATAAAAAAATCATTTAGTAGTTACAAGCCGAAGGAAGAGGACAAATTCACTTTGCATACATACTACAAAATATACATACACTATCAATTTGTGCATTGAGTTTATAGTGTAGAAAAGTTAGTTTGGTGTTATTGGACTACCTGTTGGTTAAAAACACGAGCTTAAATTTAAATTTCTGATTTATTCCACACTTCATCTTACTGAAAAAGTTTTTTAAAGGATGTAATCCAGTATAGGAAGTCATAATGGAGTAAAGCAATGTTAAGAGCTGGCCCTCAAGATGACATCATGGTCATAATGGAATGTAAGGGATTTTATTGATTAAATATTAAAGGTGAAAAAAGAGCATGGAATGGCGCTTAATTTGACCAGCAGAAATTTTTATTCTGTTTATCTGCTGAGGTGTATCAAACATGCATACTCAATCCTTAAATGGTACTGAAGTTAAATTCTGGATGAACTGCCAACTCTGAATTTGCTTTGCTGAGTGTGTGTGTGGCCTATAATAAATTGCTATCTTGTACTTTTCCTGTACTGTATTTGAATCTGTAATTTACTGATCAGTGTCAAAGCTCATGGATTATTTTTGAAGTTGTATCAGAACTTCTGAAGTTGGAAGAGGTATAGTTTGAATTTTTACTCCGTGAGAGTTTAAATGCATTGTGTGTGTTCTGTCGTGTTGTGTGTTAATTTCCCCCACACTTTATTTACGTACATTATAGTCTACTTGTGTTCCACTTGTATACCTTCATCCAGATTACATTGATGGATAAAAATGTCCCACATAAATGCTTTATCTCTTCAAAGTATATGCAGTAGTAATGTTCCATAGAGTTAGTCAGGTTTTGTTTAAAAGTAAACTAAGTTGGCAATGGTCCTTTGTATTTATAACAAATGCTGATTTGGGGAATCGCATTAACTTCTAAATCCTGGAATTGCGCACTATATTCAGTTAGCCTGTAAAATAACTGGTAACAATACTCCTGAGTTTTTGAACTTGTAGTTCTGGTTTGGTCAGCCAGTGTGTGTTTTATATTGATTTTGGAACAAGTTGTTATGAAACATATTTACATTTGCCATCATTTTGTGTTTTATTATTGAGTATGTGACACAGCCTTTTGACTTATAATATACACACATTTTAAATATATTTTATTAATACAGTATACATTTACAAAAAAAATGTAACAGTTTTCAAGTTCCAGCTTTAACATTAGCATGCTTTATCTAAAATAACAAAGCATCAGTTTTAATTTAAATATGGCATACTGTAGTTACAAGTTAGAATAGTAAAAATGATTTAACCTTATTCAGTCTTTTCATTGTTTATCATGTGAAAAGACTCAATTAACAACTTGGCCAATTACTTCAGAAGAATACTAGGAAGGCAGTGTGGTGTTCCGGATAAGGAACTTCAAACCACAAAATTGTGTAGTCAGTCCCTGCCTGTGACCCCCTTAAACTGCCAGTGTTCCAACAGATAACTTTAAATAGTTGTAAAGTGCTTTGAGCTAATGTTTACTGTTGAAAGTTGCAACATAAAATAATAGTCCTTTGTTAGGATCTGTTGACAGTTTTTACTGTATATTGTGGATACAGCATTTGGAAAACAAGTCTTTTTGATTCTAAATCTCAGAAGATGACTTTGTAGTCCTGGATAAGAGTTTGTGATGACAAAGCTGCTGCAGAAAGTTTGAATTCTTCTTTGATGGCTACTGTCAGTTTGGAATGAAGGGATGAGTCAGTAGTTCTTTGGCAGAAGGTCTTTCTCTTTGCTCACTGTATTAAGGGGGGAAAAAAAAAAGAATATCAAACATTTGTATTTCTGCCCATCAAGACATAAACCATCGTGACCAATCATAAGATGTAGATTTTGTGGCTTATGGTTTGTTTAGCTAAATATCATGTCCCTTGGGTAGGTGACTTGTTAACTTGTTTTCTAGCCCTGGTCTTTATCCTTCAAGCTGGTTTTCACTGAGTTAATACCATGAAAGACTTTAGTAGGGTAGGTATATTTCATTGTCTTTTTTGGAAAAAGGAGCAAGTTTGACATTTAGGTCTCCTCGAACAGCATCTCTTCTGTGAAAGTTAACATCAGTGCAGAGCCCTGGAACTACAAAATCAGTGTAAGTAGTCATCTGAATTTCCTATTCATGCTTAAATTGCCCAAGTGTATCTTTAAGCACCAATGAAGTTGAATTAATTTGTAATGTGAACCTGTGGTAATAGACAGACGGAACATTTGTTCCTAGGGGGAAATTTGACTACTTACAGAAGCTATCAAAATAAATATATATAAGCGGTTTATGAATTTTTTTTATATACAATAAACATTTTACTTCTAATTATTGTTACATTGCTTGATATTTTTTTCATTTTATTGTTCAGTCTTTTTTCCTTTATTAAGTGTATCAGTGTTTGAGAAAGTATTTCTTGGACTCTGCTGGGAGAACAACTGAGAAAGTTTCAAGAAACAAAAGGTGTGAACCTGCAAATTAAACACTTATTGGCTTAATGTATCAAAATAATAGCCTAAAGTTATAAAAAGTACTATCAAACCATGGATTTTTTGCATTATGGCCATGTGTAGCCTACTCTTCAAACCTCTGCACACACTGATAGGACTGGAAGAAGACAATGGCCTGACAACAGAGAGGACCTTGGCTGACTGAGAGATGAGTGAGTATTGCAACCACTGTAGCTGCATTCATTATGTTAAATTGTAATGGGGTTTTCTTGGCAGAGCTTGATATTGAGTCACCCCCAGGGCCTATTCAGTACAAAGTAAATGTAACATTATTTGTGTTGTGTTACTATTTTCTGTACCTTTCCACAGTGCATTTCTCAGTAGTGAGCCAGGACCAGTTGTGGAGCTAATCTCTTCCCGCTGGACCCAACAACTTGAAATCAAGTTATTATATTGCTCATTTACGGTATGTAGAATACAATTTTAAACGGGTTCAATGCTAATCGCTTTTCAAATAAACTGGCTCAATGCTTTGTTTTAGTGTGCTCAAACAGATGGGCATATAATGGCTTCAGCCTCTGTTGATGCATATGACAGTCACAGCCTACTAATGCAAAACTTTCAGCAACATTTGATTATCCAGTATATAGATTTATCTGACATTTTACTACAGTAAAATGCTGAAAGACGTTTTAATAACACAGGTCTACAAAAATGTTATTTCAGGTGCCAAGGTTTTTTTGAATGGATTTAGGGTATTTTGAGGGTGCTGAAGTCAAAAATCTCATTACTTTTGCTGAGTTGGTTCTAGTGTTTGAGATAATGGACATCCATGAAAATAATGCAGTACCCCAATGTGACTTGTGTGTGATAACAAATGCAATAGCTTTTGGTCTGTCTTTTGACTCTCTATAACAGTGTCTTAGGTATTGAAATATACCATATAATTGTTTTGTATTTCAATTTGTAGGCCTACAATGCTATAAAAGCGACTTTTTGAAGCCAGAATTCAACTGAATTTGCTGAGGAAAGAAGTCGGCTACAGTATGTTTGTCAACCCAGTCTTGGTTTATACCCAAAAAGTTCTGTCTTAAGTATATAAATACATGTAAAAGTTATGACTTCATCAAGAAGAGCCTGCATCAACAATCCTGATGCATTCTGCTACATCTGTGGGAAGTACATGGTTGAAAAACAAAGAAGAAATATCACAGACTTTGTGCATCGAGTATACCTGGCTTATTTTGGAGTACAGCTTGGAGACCAGGATAAGTCTTGGGCTCCACATATGGTTTGCAAAACGTGTGGAGCACCTACGACAGTGGACAAAAGGTGAAAGAAAAAGTTTAAACTTTGGTGTGCCAATGGTATGGAGAGACCCGAAAAACCACCATGACGATTGTTATTTTTGTGTTGTAAAGATTAAAGGCTTTAATCGTTACAAGAAAGCTCAGTGGGATTATCCTGATTTGGAATCAGCAAGACGACCTATTCCACATGGCAATGACGTTCCCATACCAGTGTTTGCCCGACTACCAAACCAGCCACTGTCAAACTCTGAAGTGAGGCAGGGTTTGGAGTGTATGGCAGGTAGTAGCAGTGGAAGTGAATTTCAGGGAAGCTCTTTGACGCCTCAACCATTAAGCCAAAAAGAGCTCAATGACCTGATTCGAGACTTACATCTGTCCAAGCAAGCATCTGAACTTTTAGTGTTCAGACTTAATGAACGAAATCTTATAAAGGCGGAAGTTAAAATTACAGCCTATTGGACAAGAGGAGAGGCTTCTCCCATATTTCAACCAAGAGGAAGAACTTGTATACTGCAATGATATCCCAGGAATTGTACTTCAAATGGGACTAACAGAATATCGACCAGAAGACTGGTGGCTTTTTATTGACGGCTCCATTAGAAGCTTGAAATGTGTTCTCTTGCACAATGGTAACCGTTATACATCTCTTCCCATTGCTCACTTAACAAAACTTGAAGAATATGAAAATGTAAAAATCGTATTACAGAAAATCCATTATCATGAACATCAGTGGTCGATTTGTGGTGTTCTGAAGATGGTGAACTTCTTGCTTGGACTGCAATCTGGATACACAAAATACCCATACTTCATGTGCCTCTGGGATAGCAGGGCAAAGCAAGATCATTGGACAAAAGTGTCATGGCCTACAAGGGAAGAAATGATTGTTGGCGCTGCGAATATCAACTAGCCGCTGGTGGACAAGAACAAAATCATTCTCCCACCGTTTCATATTAAGCTAGGATTGATGAAGCCATTTGTTAGGGCTTTGGACAAAACTGGTAATTGCTTCAAGTACATTTGTAGATCATTCCCTGCACTGAGCATGGAAAAACTTAAAGCTGGAATCTTTGATGGTCCTCAGATTTGTAAACTCGTGAACGATTCCAATTTTACCAAATGCATGAATGACACTGAGGCTTCGGCCTGGAAGAGTTTTGTCTCTGTTGTGAAGAACTACTTGGGTAATCACAGAGCAGACAATTATGAAGAATTGGTGCAAGATATGCTTGCTAACTTCAGAAATTTGGGAGTTAGTGCATCTTTATGCTCGTATTATCTCCATAGCCATTTAAACAGATTTCCAGATAACCTTGGATACTTCAGCGAGGAACAAGGCGAGAGGTTCCACCAGGATATGAAGGTGATGGAGGAGAGAGATCAAGGCAGATGGGACATACACATGATGGCAGACTACTGTTGGGAGTCTCCAACGTGATTGTCCTGATGACACACATAAAAGGAAATCGCATAAACAGCGTTTTTTGAAGCATTGACATTAACAATAACTAATATTGTATGTATTAATCAAATCATGCATAACTTTTTTCCTGTCACTGTTAGATATTTTTTGTATGATATTAGACTGTTTACTTACTAGTTTTAACTAAAATAAAAAATTTTCTTGCAGTTCTGAATGCTTTTCAAACGTGTTGCGTTAATTAACTATTAAATATCTCAGAAACTAGAGCCAATCTGGCAAAACCAAAGTCATATTCTTAATCAGCACCATAAACTTAATAAAAACCGTTCAGACATTGTTGGCACCAAAATCACTGTATACCAGTGTTAGATTTTGCCAGTAATGTACTAAAGCAAACAGGTTTAAAATTGTATAATCTTTGAAACTTAAATGTTGGTAGGAGAATTCATTTTACAGATCATTTGAAATAAGTGCAGAGTTTTAAGGCATTTTCACATCTAGCTTGTGTTCATGTGTGCCTCAACGAAATGGACACGTCAGTCTCATTTGGGTGTGAACCAGCATGACTGGGCCCAGACCCTTTGGAAAGGGTATTTTTGGTGCAGTACCAAGTGATCCTTGAAGTGGTTAGCTAAGGTATGAACCTGATTACACACAGGACCAATCTGTGCCTTATGGGTAAAATTGTACATGCTGTGATAGTCATGGTGTCAGTTATTAAAGACTCTTATTCACAGCATAATGCATCAAGGATTAACATGGAGCATTAAAACAACTTGCACAATTACCTGTCAATCAGAGCATGCTACACACAGAGAGCCGTTGGTTGTGTGGGGTTTGGTGAGGTGTAGATCAGTCAAAACATGGACAGAGATGGCAAGAAAATAACAGATCTAGTCCTGCCAATTTGCCCAGTGACTTTGAAAACCTGAATTACTTATGTAAACATTCCAAAATGAACATTATTGTTAAATGTTTACAAAAGTTAAGACCGTAGACTTGATTTGAGATAAAATAAAATGAGGTTGCATTCATATGGTAGCTACCAGAGAGTGAATACACAACATCATACAGTTACAGTAAATGAAACTCACCTAATAACATCCATCTACTGTCAGAAAACTGAAGCACATCAGTGTATGCCCCCAGCAGAGCCTGCCTGCCTTTTGTACACTTGTATACAGTTTGAAATGTGTCCTTGTCATGCCATGTATAGTAGCGCATAAGTTTCTAGTGGTCTGCAGTTGTTTGTTATGTTTTGCTCATAGAGCCAGCTGTTTCTGGTAAATAAACTAAATTCATAGTTGTCAACCCTCAATTTTCTTTGCCAGGGAAAAGGTTTTGGCTCAATAAACGACGTCCATGACACATCCTAGGCATGCTTATTGATAAGTTTAGTTCGCCTTTCAGAGTTGTTTTTTTTAGCCAGTTGTAGTATGCAATGGAATGCCTGTAGATGTTGCTTTTTAAATTCCTACAATACTGAATCCATACTGGTACATGTAATTCTCACCAAATACACAGGTACAAATATTCTCTTTTTTTTTTTGGCAACCACCAGATGAAGAAATAGAAACGGTTAGAATGAGACATACTTCACATGTTGGATCAAGGGTGAGCTTACAGTTATCTACATGGAGTCTGTTTGTATTGCCTCTTGGCAGACTGCTGGTGTTCTGCCCACCTTTAAAGAGAGTTTTTGTGTTGTGCATACGTTGCTGCAGTGCTTTCTTCCCATTATTTGATTTGCACATGTATAATACTCATTTTTGACCGCAGCCAAAACCATAATTGCAACAACAACCCCCTTTTATAGCTTATAGACGTCTAAGTGTATGCTGTTTGATGAAAGTTGTGCTAAAAGAAAAGGGCCTATGTCACACACAGTGATATTTGCTTTCTGAACTTACATTTCCTTTGTTTGTTTAACAGGTGCCCTGTGCAGACAAACTCGAGGTTCCAGAAAGTGTTGGGATGGCCAGGGTCCGGGAGCACTTCTGTTGCTTAATACTTTTGCATTTCATAAAGTGGGGAAAAAAAAAAGCATTTCGGATAGCATCCTGCAAAACAAGCCCAGATGCCTTCCTAGTCTTTCGGAGTAAAAGTGTAAATATGTGGTTGTTGGGTTCTAAAATTGCATTGTTAATGTTCTAGATAAGGTATGTTTAAATGCATTGTTTAAAAATGACACACAGCCTGCTTAGCAAAGCAGTGAATGCAGGGCAGATTTAAAATATTCCATAAGCCATCAGAGTTTTACGGCCCTGATTTTTTATATAGGGGCATTGATACAAAATGTAAACTTCAGAATTTTTCTAAATTTGTGCTTAGTGTGTTTTACTGTAATTATTATTATAGCATTTTCTCAAGCTACATGGCTGCAGTCAACAAAAATAGTCCCTTTTTGTGTGAAATGTGGGGCTATGCTATTATAATGAATTAGCGGGAATTGATAGGGACTGTGTGACTGTGTTAAAAAGCCAGAATCTGAAGACTTTCTACCAGTAATCTGAGAAAGGCCAGAAAAGAATGTAGTTGGGGAAGTTACTGATGAGAGAGAAAAATTAAATCAAAGTGGTGGTCTGTTAGAGATTCAGATTAATGAACCTGCATGAGAGTGATGTGACCAACCAAGTTAAGTGACATGATTTTTTTTTTCCTGCAGGAAAAGTGCTTGCCATTTAATCAAAATCAGGTTAACTTAAACAAAAGTTCAAGAAGACTGAATCTTTGGAAATTTGAATTATTGAGCAATGTGATTACTTAATATTGCATATCCCCTTGGGTGGAGGTTGAATTCTGTTTTAAATTCAACTTGATTGTATGAAATGTTTTTTCTTTGTTGTATATGTTTGACTTGATTGTATGGAATGTTATTTTCCTCCAATTCTGAAGATGTGTAATGCAAGGTGGCTTGGTGGTCTAGCACAGTGATTTTCAGATTGAGCTCTGGGGACCCCATGTTGCTGCAGGCTTGTTCCAAACTGCTTCTGTTTTTAATTTGGACTCTTGGCCTGATTGAAGCAATCTGTTGTTTCCTAGTTTGTCCCAAAAACATACAATACAGAAATCACAAAATTAAGTTTGGTTAAATTTTGCTAAAGTGTACCAAGCATTTATGTATGTTACTTGGAGATATTTGGTTATGATTTTTAACATTTCATCATCCTCATGATTCTCTTCTTTCTGCTTTTCCAGGTGTTTTGGTTATTTAATCCCATCTTTTACTAGTGAGCCTGTAACTGGCTCTGACACTGAAGTAGCTGCAGCCTTTCAGCTTTCAGTGTTTTCTGTGCGTGTCTTCTCCGTTTATTGTTAATTGGCATCATTAGGCTACAATTAGTAGAGCAAACTACGCAGAAAAAGGTGAATTAGGAGAAAAACAAAAAGGAGGCAACTATTTAAAGCTGTAGCAGAAATACAAATACTAATTTCTTATGTAAAGTCATTTTTTTTTTTTTTTGAATGCATAATATGAAAAAATGGAGAGTGGTCTCCTCTAAACGTTCTCGTATACTCAGATATGGGGATGGATATTTGAGGAGTAAACCACAAGATAATGACTTTTTATATTATGTACATTAAAGGACCATCACCATCAAATCAATGATATATTGAACAATTATTATAAAAGTAAAGTTTTATAAGTCTGCATGAATAAAAAAAGTGTTCAAGTAAGTAGTTCTTCCGCTTAGCGGAAATATTCCAAAAGTTGATAGAAATCTACATCCATATTACTAACCGAGAATGGTAAACCGGAAGGCACGGATCCAGGTACACGGCGATGGAAGCAGGAGACATAGTGCGCAGGCGCCTACAGCGCGTGTCTCCTAAACCACAAGTGAAGTCTGATCCACCGCGAACGAAGGAGTCACGGCTCAAAAACGAAAGAGCTCAACTAACGCCACACAGAAAAGAGGATTTTGCACTGCACCCCAGAGTCAAACGGAAGACACTATGGGGTCCGCAAAGGTCCACAAAGAGAGTACGAAAGGCGCAGGCGCCTACAACGCGCTTCTGAACTAAACGTCCACACTACACAGCATGGTCCGGGTAATAAGAATAAACGAACTCTCCGTATTAAATGTTCGGCATCCTCACACGTCCAAACCATATAGCATATGTGAATCACATTACAGTGATGCATTATTAACAGTTCAACCACAGAAAACGCTCCGTATTAACAGTAAGTGCAATTATCCATATTACTAACGGTAGACAACGGATAACTAATGGAGTCACGGTCACGGCTCCAAAACGATCCAGCTCAACTAACGGAGCTACAAAAACGAGCCCGCATGGATAAAATCATTAAACGTGGGCGCCTACAACGCGCGTCTGAAAACGTGGAAGCAAAGCAGGCACGGGTTCAAAAGGAAAGACCACAACTGACGGAGATACCCAAACGAGCCCGCCTGGATAAAAATCAGTGAACGCAGGCGCCTACAACGCGCGTCTGAAATGCCGCAAGCAAAGCAGGCACAGCTCCATGACGGACATACAGAAGCGAGCCCGCCTGAATACAATTAATGAACGCAGGCGCCTACAATGTGCCTCTCAAACAGCAGAGGCAATAGATAAACGGCAAAGAAAGGAACGACAAACAGCCACTAAACAATTCCGCCAATTAGCTGACCGCATTCTGTAATGAGTCCACTATTAATGAACATTCATTAGGATTAATGAATCATATGCTGTCATTGTCATTTACTTAACTTCCCTGAAGAAACAACTGGCAATACAACTAATGAGTTTACACGTTGTCAAAAGGGTCAGGTTAGACTGCCTCCTTTAGATGACTTTCCTGAATATCTACGGAAGCTTCTAACTAACAATGTACCCGAAAGTAAAAACTTTATGGACTGCATTGGATCTTTCAATAGCTCATTTGCTTTTGCATCTACTGGGGTGAATATCAGGCCACCAGCTGGCAATGGCCCATACTGCTTTCGCGTATGTGGACAAATATTACATCGGATTGGAACAGTGCACCCTGAACCAAATCACGAACGCAAATATGCACAAATCTATGTGTTAGATCCAGATGTCGCAATCTATCAACGAATGACCCTTCCTGAAAACAAGAAATACACAGAGCTGATAATGAGAAACGTCGCTGAAGTCATAAACAGTCACCCATTAGCTAAGTCTACAAAAGTTCTTACAGGATCAAATTCTAACAATACTGTTTTGATTCCTAGAATTGACCTTACAAGTTCTGACCTGGAATTACCTTTTACACTTTAACGACGCCAATTTCCAATTAAACCTGCTTTTGCCATGACAATCAACAAATCCCAAGGACAAACCATGGACAGAGTTGGCATATACCTCTCTGAGCCTGTACTTGGACATGGACAACTTTATGTAGCCTTCTCAAGAGTTCGGCGTTCATCTGACAATAAATTTGAAGTTGTAGATACTCCATACCAAGGAAAACTCATTCAAGGACAACACACCATCTTTACTACAAATGTTGTGTATAAAGAAATATTCCAATAAATCTTTCTAATGTGGTATTTCGGGTTACCCAACACCAAGGGTTGGCGAGCAGGGGGCGGAGCCCCCTAGTTTTGTACCTAATACTTGTATGCAAAATTTGCTTGACCTCAATGAAAGCAGTCTCAAGTTATCGTGTTTACATACACACACACAGACATAATACCAAAAATGATATTTTCGGAATCAGGAAGGTCTAAAACATCAAGATTCATCAAAATCTCAACAAATTTTTGGACAATTGCAGTACTGTACTTCGCATACGAAAAAGTAAAAAGGCCAACTACCTAAATGAGGGCAATAAGATTGTAAAATGACTCACTGATGGAGGAATTGGTTTGGACAAAAACCTGCAGCCGCATGGCCTCAGAGTATGAGGTGTGGCATTTAAATCTGTGGTAAGCACAGAAGTGTCAGCTTTGTTCAATTGTAACAGAATGGCTTTTACCTGGAGGCAAGCTTCCTTAAATTTTAGTTGCTGAGCAGACAGAAGTGGCTTATATAGATTAAGGTTCCATGTGGATTTTTTTGAGGTAAAGGAATATTTTTTTCTTGTGCAAATACAGTATAAGTTAAAGGTTACTTAAGCTTATATTAAAATGTTTTTAACATTCCCTTCTATGTGCTACAGAATTTCTGCTCCCTATACTTTTAACTGATTTTTGAAAGGAAAGACTTATTTTAATTAGCTCTGTTACTTGGTTCTGCATTGGAAATGTCCTAAGACAATGGGCCTCAGTTATGGTGCTGTTGGATTAATCGGACATTATCAGATGTACTGTGTAATTGAGTGTTTTTATGTATGCAGTGTTTCTTGTCTTTTGTCCAGGGCTAATTTTAATTAGTTCAGTGGAGCTCTTTACTATTGAAAATGCTACATACAATTGACCATGAGTAAAGCATGCTTTTCATATATCAGTTCCTGTTTTTTCTAGTGACTGACCTTGGCTTTTGTTGTTGGTCATTGGGGAAAACTCATTTTTATGTGAAACGATGTTCTTCAAACAGGTAATAAGTTGCATAATGAAACTTGGGTATAAATGTAATTTCCAGCTGTAGCACACTCTCTAAAAATGGTAGCTTCGTATTTGAATGTAACACTTTGACCTGTAATCTTATACCATTATGATGTATTGGAGGGATTAGATCAAAAACAGTACACAGACTGAAACAGGCCATATGTATGGGAGCAACAGTTTACCTCAGAGGAAATCGGGAGCTAAAAACTGAAACCATTAAGAACTGAAATAAGCCCCACACTTACAATATGGAAAGTAGAGCAAACCTTGCAATGCGTACGACATGCGTATCGTACAACAGTAGCAGGCAAACTGAACTAAAAGTCCGTGTCAGATGTGGATTTCTACTGATCATTCAAGAATTTGTTTTAAAGTTTACCACCTGTCAGGTGTTCACAGGGGAAGAGGAATACAGAACTTTAGTTTTATTATTGAATTAAATTTTATTAATATTGCTTTACTGTGAAAGTCATAGCCTGGCAAAAATGTCCCTATACTAAATTGTTTTACATTAGAACTTATCATAAACAGTAAAGATGTTCACAGGCTGCACATTTGCGTGGCCTATGTAATAAATTGAACCATTCAAGCATGTTCCATTGTGGCTTGGCTTCATCAGTTAATTTTTTTTCTTTTATTATTTCCAGTTTTTTTTTTTTTTTATTGCTGATTTGGTATTGTGAACTTAATGGCAATATGCCAGTGGACAACAGTGTTGGCATTTTAAAAAAAGTAACCAGATTTATTGCCACATGTGGTGTGCGCAGTCAAATGAAGTGCACTCATGGCCAAGTTAATCAAGCTACCACCATCCAGCTGCCCAAATATCACTTTGTAGATTATGTCAAATATAACCTCACAATAGGTAATGATGGGCAAAAATGCTGAGTTTCCCTTCTAATATGTTGTTTTTGGCATGTGTTTTTTGCAGCATCTTCTTCTTTCGGCTGCTCCCGTTAGGGGTGGCCACAGCAGAGCATCTTCTTCCATATCTTTCTGTCCTATGCATCTTGTTCTGTTACATCCATAAACCTTCGCTTAGGCCTTCTTTTCCTCTTCCCTGGCAGCTCTATGCTTAGCATCCTTCTCCCAATATACCCGGTATCTCTCCTCTGCACATGTCCAAATCAATGCAATCTCGCCTCTGACTTTGTCTCCCAACCGTCCAGCTTGAGCTGATCCTCTAATGTACTCAATTTCTAATCTTATCCATCCTCGTCACACCCAGTGCAAATCTTAGCATCTTTAACTCTGCTACCTCCAGCTCTGTCTCCTGCTTTCTGGTCAGTGCCACCGTCTCCATCCCATATAACATAGCTGGTCTCACTACCGTCCTGTAGACCTTCCCTTTCACTCTTGCTGATACCCGTCTGTCACAAATTACTCCTGACACTCATTTTCACCTCTCTTCCACAATCCCCATTACTCTGTACTGTTGATCCCAAGTATTTAAACTCATCCACCTTCGCCAGCTCTACTCCCTGCATGCTCGCCATTCCACTGACCTCCCTCTCATTTACACACATGTATTCTGTCTTGTTCCTACTGACCTTCATTCCTCTCCTCTCTAGAGCATATCTCCACCTCTCTAGGGTCTACTCAACCTGCTCCCTACTATCGCTACGAATCACAATGTCATCAGCAAACATCATAGTCCATGGGGACTCCTGTCTGATCTCATCTGTTAACCTGTCCATCACCATTGCAAATAAGGGTTCAGAGCTGATCCCTGATGTAATCCCACCTCCACCTTGAATGCATCCGTCACTCCTACCACAGACCTCACCACTGTCACACTTCCCTCGTACATATCCTGTACAACTCTTACGTACTTCTCTGCCACTCCCGACTTCCTCATACAATACCACAGCTCCTCTCAAGGCACCCTGTCATATGCTTTCTCCAGGTCCACAAATACGCAATGCAACTCCTTCTGGCCTTCTCTAAACTTCTCCATCAACATCAACGCAAACATTGCATCTGTGGTGCTCTTTCTTGGCATGAAACCATACTGCTGCTCACTAATCATCACCTCACTTTTTAACCAAGCTTCCACTACCCTTTCCCAAAACTTCATGCTGTGGCTCATCAATTTTATCCCCCTGTAGTTACTGCAGTCCTGCACATCCACCTTATTCATAAATATCTGCATCAGTACACTTCTTCTCCACTCCTCAGGCATCCTCTCACTTTCCAAGATTCCAATAAAGAATCTGGTTAAAAACTCCACTGCCATCTCTGCTAAACACCTCCATGCTTCCATAGGTATGTCTGTCATCTGGACCAACAGCCTTTCCATTTTTCATCCTCTTCATAGCTGTCCTTACTTCCTCCTTGCTAATCCGTTGCACTTCCTGATTCACTGTCTCCACATCATCCAACCTCTTCTCTCTCTCGTTCTCTTCATTCATCAGCCTCTCAAAGTATGCTTTCCATCTGCTCAACACAATCTCCTCGCTTGTGGGTATGTTTCCATCTTTATCCTTTATCGCCCTAACCTACTGCACATCTTTCCCAGTTCGGTCCCTCTGTCTAGCCAATCGGTACAGGTCCTTTTCTCCCTCCTTAGTGTCCAACCACTCATACAACTCATCATACGCCTTTTCTTTAGCCTTATCTCCTTGTACTCTTGTCTACTTTCTGCATCTCTCTGACTATCCCACTTCTTCTTTGCCATCCTCTTCCTCTGTATACTCTCCTGTACTTCCCCATTCCAACACCAGGTTTCCTTTTCCTCCTTCCTTTTTCCAGATGCTACGCCAAGCACCCTTCTTGCTGTCACCCTTACTACATCTGCTGTAGTTTCCCAGCTGTCTGGTAACTCTTCACTGCCACCCAGTGCCTGTCCCGCCTCCTCCCTAAACTCAACCTTGCAGTCTTCCTTTTTCAACTTCCACCATTTGATCCTTGGCTCTGCCCTCACTCTCTTCCTCTTCTTGATCTCCAACGTCATCCTACAGACCACCATCCTATGCTGCTTAACTACACTTTCCCCTGCCACCACTCTGCAGTCTTCAATCTCCTTCAGATCAACTCTTCTGCATAGGATGTAATCTACCTGTGTGCATCTTCCTCCACCTCTTGTACATAACCCTATGTTCCTCCCTCTTCTTAAAATATGTATTCACCACAGCCTTGTCCATCCTTCTGGCAAAATCCACTATCCTCTGACCTTCATTCCTCTCCTTGACACCATACCTACCCATCACCTCCTCGTCTCCTCAGTTCCCTTCACCAACATGTCCATTGAAATCCGCTCCAATCACCACTTTCTGTCCCTTGGGTACACTGTTCATCACTTCATCCAACTCACTCCAAAAATCATCTTTCTCACCCATTGCACACCCAGCTTGCTGTGCATATGCACTAACATTCATCATCACACCTCCAATTTCCAGCTTCATAATCATTACCCTGGCGGCGCGGTGGCGCAGTGGGTAGCGCTGCTGCCTCACAGTTGGGAGACCTGGGGACCTGGGTGCGCTTCCCGGGTTCTCCCTGCGTGGAGTTTGCATGTTCTCCCCGTGTCTGCGTGGGTTTCCTCCGGGCGCTCTGGTTTCTTCCCACAGTCCAAAGACATGCAGGTTAGGTGGATTGGCGATCCTAAATTGGCCCTAGTGTGTGCTTGGTGTGTGGGTGTGTTTGTGTGTGTCCTGCGGTGGGTTGGCACCCTGCCCGGGATTGGTTCCTGCCTTGTGCCCTGTGTTGGCTGGGATTGGCTCCAGCAGACCCCCGTGACCCTGTGTTCAGATTCAGCGGGTTGGAAAATGGATGGATAATCATTACCCTTCCTGACACTCTTTTCACCTCCAAAACACTCTTGACATGCTGTTCCTTCAGAATAACTCCTACCCCATTTCTCCTCCACACCATGATAGAACAATTTGAATCCACCTCCAATCCACCTGGCCTTACTCCCCTTCCATTTAGTCTCTTGTACGCAAAAACTGGTATTTGGGTTTGGGAGTTAAATGTTTTATTAGAGGGGGTTGGGTAGAAAGAAGGCAAGACAACCACTCTGTTAGGATTTGGCAACACTGCACAAACTGCGGTATCACTTAAACTGATGCGAGGAAACGGTAGCTTTAGTCAGATGTGAATGTAATGCTTTCATCAGTAATCTTATGCCCCAATAAAGGCAGTGCTACAGGCAGTGTGGTGCATACATATATAGATAGACGCTGCATTCACTGTGTTGCCCAGTCAACACGATACGTCAGCGCGTACACCATATAGCGAGTGGCAAAAGTGCCATTTAAACTAACAAAGGTAAACGTGGAAACTGGGTTTTCTGATGAAAAAACAATAACGTTTAAAACAGTATCGTTTTCATACAACAGATTTTGGCAAATCATTGAAATGCAATTATTTATATCCATTTATACACTAATAATGACAATTATTAAATAATAATAATTATTATTAAATATTTCCTCCCATATAAGTAACATTTCTCGGACTGCCTTCTTCCATCTCCGAAACATTTCTAGACGGCATGTTCTTACGCAACACAGTACTGAAGTATTGGTTAATGCCCTAGTCACCTCATGTATCTATCTATCTATTACTGTAAGGCTATTCTATCTGGCATCCCACAAAAACTTATCCATCGCTTACAACTTCGTTCAAGACTCTGCTGCCAGGATAATAACCTGTTCTAAATCCACTGAACATATTACACCTATTCTCTCTCAACTTCACTGGCTCCCTGTTAACTACAGAATACAATACAAAATACTGCTCTTAACATATAAAACTCTCCACAACCTCACTGATCTCCTACAGACTTGCACTCCTCTCGCTCACTCAAATCCTCATCTGCAGCTGTACTTTATGTACCACACATCAAACTCTGTTCTGTGGGAGCTCGAGCGTCTCTCATAGTGCTCCTCAACTCTGGAATTCTCTTCCCTCTCATATACGTCAGCTCAATTCAATAACACATTTTAAAACTGCCCTCAAAACTTATCTTTTCAAACTGGCATACCAATTGTGAATTTTGCACTGTTACTGCCAGTTATCTATGTCTTTCTTTTAACAGTGAAATGATACACTCAATGACAAAAATAAACAATTTTATTGTATACAAATTGGCTTAATTTCTGCAAATATTTCACTCATTCCTCTCCATCTCTCTCTCACACACACACACACACACACAACACGTGGTTACTTAAATATATACAGGATAGGATCTGAAATCCGTGAATCAGAACTCTCTTACATAGCTTTTTCTGTGTGTTGCCATACTGTAATTTGAGAGTATTCAATCTGGCAATATGGTGCAGCCTTAGTTTGTGGAAGACAGACACAACTAAAGACATGAGCATAAAATGATGGTTGTCAATTTCAAACTGTGTTTCCTCAATGTGCTCCTTGAGAAAAAACACATCATCTGAACCAATCTCGGCTCAAACAAACTGATTGATCAAAGATACACTGACCGCTTGTCCTAATGTCGACTGTCAGATAACACGCTCAGCTACTTTGACCACCTTGACTGTACTCTCAGAAGGAATCATCAAACCTCCTTTGTTTTTTAATGTGAGCAAGTGGTAGGTTTGATCATATGATGCCTGGAACAGCATCAGTTACCAAACTAGCACGACACACATCACAGGACAGCTTTCTCAAAATCCCGTCTAAAGCTACCTCCCACTGCTTCCTGAGGTGGATTTCTTTGGGAAACTTTCAAAGTTTTAGAAATGTTAACAGCTAACAACAATCTACACAGTTAGTGACAAAATACGTTTACCCGAAACGTTCTTTGCAGGCTAACTTGAGCACGTAAATGCATAGCTTTGCTATCTTAGCCTGGCGTAGCTAAAGTTAAGATTATAAAACAGGATTTTCTAATGGCCAAATATAACCAAAACAATTGTTCAGCTTTACCTATGAAATGTAATCCCTGTGATCTGGTTTGGAGCGTACAGCGGTTTGTACAATCCCAAGCAGCACATGCGTGAGGCATCTTTATCTATTACTTCACTCCACAGCAGTTCCACTCGCAATGTGGCAGCGACATTGACATACAATGCTGCTGGTCATGAGGCGTCTAGTAATTCTATGTCTATGGTGTGGTGTAGTGGTTAAGGCTTTGGACTTCAAACCCTGGGGTTGTGTGTTCAAATCTTGCTACTGACACTGGGTGACCATGAGCAAGTCACTTGACCTGTCTGTGTTCCAATTGGAAAACCAAAAGAAATGTAAGATATTGTATCATAAGTGTTGTAAGTCATCTTGGATAAAGGCATCAGGCAAATAAGTAAATGAATTAAATTTTAGAGGGTTTAGAGCAAAAGCAATATACACTGAATCATGCTTTACTTTTAACATATTACATACAACATTGACGTTTGTAGGGTGCACATTTATGTGGGTAATGCAAGGAATTAAACATTTTAAGCATTGTACAGAAAAAGATAGGTGAAATAAATATTGTGAATTATGTGTAATGTCTTCCTACTTTATGTTCGGGGCCGGTGGCGGCACCCACTTGCTTTACAAGCATTTAAACTGACCAAGACATGCCATTGCTCATGTTTCGTGTTGTACCCTTGGTTTCAAGATAGCTGGTGTGCCATATAAGGCACTAGATTGTTTGCCACTAAACTCCGGTTTGCAAAGCACACATTGTGAGTCTGACCTCGAAAGGGACGCCCCAGTTCTCTATAGTATTGCATTTACATTTACAACATTTAGCAGACGCTCTTATCCAGAGCGACTTACAACAGTGTATTGCACGTATTATACCACCAAGGGGCCCCGCTTCAACCTTTTTCTTTGAAGTAAATGTATGTAAACATGTTTGACAATCCAATGCAGCTTGAAATTGTACGTATTTTATACCACATCATGAGGAGTAAGATGAAGCAGACAGAATAGATAGATAGATAGATAGATAGATAGATAGATACTTTATTAATCCCGAGGGAGTACTATGTGTACCGAGTGATACACCTTGCTAACCACATTGTCTTTGAGCTTCGTCTAACTTTCCTTCGTTCACCTAATATCTTATTTTCCATACAGCTTGCCACTTCATCTTTTCCTACCCCAACCCTCCTTGTGCAGGGCAACTGTTATCTTTCACTTGCCAGCAGCCCCATTTTTTTCTCGGTGAATACAACTGCAGCTCCTTTAGTGGTGTGCTTCAGTTTACCGTATTCATTGGCATGATCTGTAAGCCCCTTCTCTGCACATGATCAAAACTGAGGCGAAAAAAGTGTGCGCTGCCTAAGAATACCCCACTTGCTGTGTAGTAATTATTGCCAACAGATTTTAACAAATAAAATAACATGGCAACTAAATTGTTTTTTTTTTTCTATATCATCACCAAATTTCACTTAAATCAGTCAAAGCATTTTTGAGATTTTTTGGGTATTACATTTTTTGGGTGTGTTAAGGCTTACCACTTCATATTGATATATTGAAATGTCCTTTCTTAGTGGATACCTAATCACTGGCTGTCAGATAGACAGTTACTTTTAACTTTATATATATATATATATATATATATATATATATATATATATATATATATATATATATATATATATCCTCTTTAATAAAATCCCTGTGTGCGTCTGTGTGTGTGTCTTCTGGTGAAGTGCGCATGCGCGGGGCATGGTGCAATGCTTCAAAGGCCGCCTGATGCGTCACACAAGACAGAGAGGGCGGGACCTATAAAATATCGCGTGGCCGATCCATTCGGATTTCGGTAAATGAGGTAAGACCTAAAACATAACGCACGAAAAATCCAATCGGGTACTGAGACGCGGAGACCAGCTTCCCCAAAGAGGTGGGATTAGTGTTTGTTGTTCACTCTGAGGATGTCAGATTTGCGATTAACCAAGTTGGCCCGGTAAAGTGTTTTCCTAAATATACGAATTTTCATGATATTACAATAGGATGACTTTTAAAAGTAGATTTATTTTCGAGCACATAAAATCCGTTGCTGGGGAGACGCCATACACAAAAATCAGCTGCAAGCCAGCACAGATTAAAATACTTGCTGGAGAGATGTATTACTGTGAGAGAAAATTAAACGCACACAATACAGTGACGCATATTACAGCCACATACAAGCCAGTATTATTGTAACAGAAAATAGACGGTCCTTTGCCATTTAATATAGACTGTTCCTACTAATGTTTATGCACTACTATTCTAGCGCCCGTTATTATAACGGGCTTAATGTCTAGTATATACATATAAACAAACGTATGTCCAAGCCAGTGTCCGAAGCGGGATAGGATGAATTGGTTTGGCCTAGGAATGTGCAATTGCAGGCCAAGTAGTTTAGACTAGGACAAATTGGAGCTCCACATTGATTTCAGGGTAATCTAGTTTGGACTAGGTTCCTCCTATCTGCTTTGGCAAACTGGTTTTTATCATATAAGGGTTTTTTCCTAGCAGAATTTGCTTAAACTGATGTCACATTATGCAGTATCTAGTTGTAATATATGTCAGACTTGTCGGCAGCTGTTGCTGATCTCGTCACATGACCTTGTCAGGTTACTCGACTGCAAGTCATGTCTAATTAGAGACTGAATGATGATTTTCCAGTACTTTTGTGCTTCCTACTTTTTTCTGACAGGTAATGGCATGCTGCCTGATGGAAAGGTTAACACATACATCGAGTTCAGTCTCTGTCCTTTTTTCATTCTGATACATTTTACATACTTAAATCACAAAGACATCAGACAGGAAACCTTCTCTTCTGTTTGCGAGATCTGAAACACCTGCCTTCTTTAATCCTCGCCATTGTGTTCTATGCATTGTACTTGTGGATGAGCATTCATTGGTTGTCCGCTCTCATGCGCTCAGAGCTCACCTCTATGACTAAAGGCAGTTTAGACTAATTTGAGTGAGTCACTGGGCAAGTCGCATTGTGCAACCAGTTTCATGGGAGCATGCCGCTGACTGGACTACAGCTGAAAATCACTGGAAAAAAATCTAATGTGACATGGACTTTGGAAATTGGTGGTGTATTTATTGTCCATACAACCTTCCTAAGTAGTTACACAGGAGGATGATATATTTAACATTATTGTGTTGTTTGTTGTGATCAGTGGTTGAAAATTGTCAGCTTAAATTCATAAATCTTATTTATGTAAACAGAATCTGATGGAAAAGTGCTTTTTTGATTTTAGGTCACAAGTTTGCTGTCTACACTTTTCAATATTGTAAAAAGTTTGTCTGCAACAAACCTGTGACCGGTATTTCAATAAATTCTATTTAAGCTATTCTTATCCTGTGAGTCACAATCACATCCCCATTTTAAAATTTGTTAAATATATTTATCATACAGAATCAAGTGCAAAGTAGTCGTCTTGTACTTAAATTATATTTAAGTAATTCCTACTATGAGTTTAACTTACCTTTTTAAACATAATTGTACAAAGTCTCTTGCATTTTCTGAGAAGTGCTCTGGCAAGGAAGGCATTAGCCCTTTGTTTGCACCAATATAATACAAAGCCGCCAGCCTGTCCATGTAGGCGAGGGGAGGTTTCCCCGTGGCCATCTCAAACACAGTACAGCCAATGCTCCAAATGTCAGATTTTCCACCGTGGCCTGTCTCATTGATGACTTCTGGTGCCATCCAGAATGGAGTACCATGCATAGATTTTAGTAGTTCACTACTTTTGCTACTTGTATTCAGGAATGCCAGGCGTTTGGCACAACCAAAATCAATTAGTTTTATTATACCTGAAGGCATAAGCATGATATTGTTCCCTTTTATGTCTCGATGAATAACACGGTTTTCATGGAGGTATTCAACTCCTTGCAATATCTGCTTTGTATATATAGCAAACACTTTCTCTGGCAGAGGTCCAAAACGATTAATAATGTTGGCAATAGATCCACCTGGGACATATTCCATAAAGATACTAACAACATTTTCTTCTAAGCAGGTCCCTAGAAATCCTACAATATTCACATGGTTTAAGGTTTTTAGCAAATCAACCTCCTCCTGGAGTCTTTGAAATTCTTTTTTGGCAGCAACTTCATCTGAGGAGTCCAAAGTGACCTGTTTTATGGCTATTAGTTGACCATGACTTGTAAGGCCCAAATACACCTGAAAAATAAAAGTGAAACAAGTCTTAATAAAGATTCTGATTTATATCAATAACCAGTGACTGAGTGATGTAACATCACTGCTTATGCTATAATCACATGCGGTGGGAAAATATCAGCAGGAAGTTTGACTTGATTGGCCTTTCCCAGTAGTATCTCAGAATTTGCTCCTTTGATGCTGGCTGGTAGACATTTTATTGATTATATACCTCCAACAGAAAAAAAAGGCATCTAACTCGTACCTGTGCCATGTGCTGTTCTAAATCTGGAAAGAAAATCTGAAAAGAAACATGCTATTGTTGTCCCAACTGTGACGTTGGATTGTGTCACCGCACTTTAAGATTTACCACACAAAGGACTCATTTTGAGATTGTATACTGTTTTGGCATCATTGGTAGTATTATTAGTCCTGTTACTACTTTTGTTGTTCATTTCATATTTTAATTTATCATTACTATTTTTATTTGTATCATTATGATACTTTTGAGATTTAATTAAAATAAATGTTTAATGCCAAAAAACCCATTTTACATTTTTTTTTTTTTTTTTTTTAATAAAATGCAGTGCTAAAGATGACTCAATTGAACATCTATCTTTGAGATCCTTCATGAAATCTTTGCTACAGGTTGCCATGTTGGTGCAGGAAATTCTGATAGAATGCAAAAAATTTTGGGGCAGAGGTAGATCTTCCTAGAAGCTAAGGTGATTTGTCGGCAGAAAGTGATGGTATTAAGCTAAAGGTAATATTGAAGAATGCCTCCTTGAATGTTACTCTCCATGTTTGAACAAATGGGTATTGGAGAAGTGGAGCCTTGGCTGTTTAGTGTAGCACTACCTAATGCAGTAAAGGTTTATAGGGTGTCTGTTGTCACGTGTATGGAGTAAAGTGAAATTCTGACTTGTATGCAATAAACAACATGAAACACTTCTCCACTCACTGGGGCCATCAGTATAACAACCATTCCACAAAACATTTGTCTACCTTAGCTGAGACGATACAGAACATACTGCATTTGTCAGTAACGGACCTAGTGTGAACCATACATGTTTTTGTTTATGCTACAACTTAGGCCATTGATAGCAACTACAGTGTAGTTGATTTTTTACAAACCACTTGTGTTCAAAATATTGGATAATTTATTGTTGAATAACAAAATATAAATTCTGGTGTTTTATCGTTTGAGGTTTGATGTATTTTTAAGAGATTTGATGAGTTTAGAAAATTTGATAACTTAAACCTCACAATGTCTTCACATGCTGACTCAGTATTGTGCCTTCTGGGTCTTTTTTGACCTGATTCTGACACTCTGTTTTAGGTGACCTTGGTATCAAAATTTTCAGCCCAAACCTGTTCTAAATTAATTAACCATTGTAACCTCATTAGTGTTATGTTTACCTCAGGAATAATGAGCCAAAAATGTTGAATGTGTGATTATCTAAAAATCTACACAAATATAGTAGAAAAGGTGGTCTAGTGCCCACCGCTGTACTGTTGCAGATTTAGCACATGTTCTTTGTGTAATGTTTTAAGACGGTCACTAACTCACGGGCTGATGCTCTAATTGGGACAGCAGAAGCGGGTAGACAAGAGGGTAAAATGTCAGTGTCTGACAAGGGGTACAATCAACATACCCCTGGTGGTATTGCAGTCTACCACAGCATAAGGCTTTAGTGACTTCCACATTTCCCCTGACATGAACATTGACAGTTGCTGCTTTGTGAACAGTGCTTAAGAAGCTAACGTCTTGCTTGTCCTTGTAGTCGTTCGAAATTGTTTTGCCTTTTTGTAGCACAGCTATTGTTGCACTACTTTGAAGCTTCATGTGACCAAATTCACTGGGCATTTCATGAAGGTTTGATCGTGCAATGCAAACATGCATCATTTTCACTTTCCGTGACAGTGTCTGATAACCAATTCACATAATCATCACTATCACTTGATTCAAGCAATGGTTTAGTTTCGGTTTATTTTAAAAACTTTACAGATTTTCTTTGTTGTTGTATTTTTGTTTGGAAGCTCCTCCTCGCCTTAAAGTTACCACAAAGTAGCAGAAAGCACAAAAATATATTTATTTTTTCTTTTCCCCAGCATGATATTTCATCCAATAAATGTAAATGGAAGTAGAGTACCATCCCAAGAGTTATTTGGGCTTAACACTATAAATTGTACCATTTCGCCTCACGCCGAGCCCAACTCTGACTTAACCATAACTGCATAGAATTCTGAGCCCAAGTCACGCTCAGGGTTAACACCAGGGAAGTTAATCTGTAGTGCTGATGATCCTAATTTTGACAGATAGTATTTAGGATGTTCTTATGGGTTTTAACAAACATTTTAAATCCAGCTGAAAATTCATTAAAATAATAGTGAGTCAAAACTGACCCAAAGGACGAGGCAGTGTTAACCGTATCTGTCAGTTGTGCAAAAATGTGACATTTGGAAGATACAATTTTTTTAGTAAAGTTAGGTCACTTGAAACCATTCACTTTTGTAAGTAGTAAACCAGCCACCCTAAATGAAGAGTGAAATGCACTAAAAAAGTGGTTCCCAAACTCGGTCCTGGGGACCTATTGTGGCTGCAGGTTTTTGTTCCAACGAGATTCACAATCAGTGATAATAATCAGTAACAACTAATCTCATTTAATTAGCTGGTCTTTTTTTTATCCTTCTCATATACTGCATTCAGAAAGACAACAGTATGGTTTTTACGTTTATAATACATTTAGAAATGTTTTTTTCTAAAACCATAAATTTACTTTTTCCTATTATTTTCCCCTTTTCCTGTGTAGTTTGCTCCCTTCATTTAACTCTAATAGTGACAATTAACAACCTGCATAGCAGACACCCAGGATGATGAAAGCTGCAACATCAGTGTCAGACCCATTAATTAGTAAATAATCAAATAACCAGAACACCAGGAAAAACAGAGTGAAAATTAGGGTGGAAATAATAACTTAAAAAAAACTACATATTCCCCATATAACTGGCAGATTTTTATTAAAATGTAATAAGCAAACTTATTTTTGCAATTTCTACATTGACTCCAAAACACAGAAACGGGGAAATAATGACTCGCTTAATTAGGCTAAGAGTCCAATGAAAACAGAAGTTGGTTGGAACAAAAATCTTCAGCCACAGCGAGTCCCCTGAGCCGAGTTTGGGAACCACGGCACTAAAGCATGTGGATCAATACAGTACTAGCAGTGTTCAAAAATGTAATGTGTAGGAACTTTTTTGCTTTTGTAAAGTTAGGGCATTTTACTAAAAGCCTTCACATTTCTGGTTGAAATGATGATAAGTTTTAAAATGTTTTTATAGGCAGTGAACTACTAAGCTACCCTACATGCAGCAAAAAATCAAAGTTAAGAGTGGATGAAAATTTTTGAAGCTGTACAAATTATGTCATGGAAGTAGTTTAAGTCAAGGTTTCATTCAGAATAAATTAAATTTAGTATGCTTTTACTGATTTTAAACAAAAAAGATCACTTTTGACCCGAAGATGTCAAGGGACAAAGGCCACTGGGAAGGCAATGTCCTTGTTAACAAAACTACCAGCTCACAATGATCTGAATACTTACTTAAATCGCTTATTCCACTTTGAAATTGTCTGATAAATAACTTTGTCATTTAACATTTTTGCTTATGTGTGCAAGTCTGTTTGAAAAATGCACCTTAGAAAAAAAGGTATGAGTCATATGGAATTTGTGAAACATTTTAAGGGTCTGATACGTCTGCAAATGTGTACACGATAATGTATATTGCACCTTGTTAAATCTTGTGTTCTTATGGTTACTTTCCATTGTTATTCATTACTTTGGTGTGCATTACTCACACAGTCCATTAATGATTTCACAAGTTCTTTTCAGGGCTTTGATACAAGTGTTGATGCCAATTTTGTCTTTTTTTTTTTTTTTTTTTTTTTTTTTTAAAAGTTGCTTTGCTTTTTAACCCTAAAATACATTCTCTGTTTTAAGAATCTTTAAGATCAGAAGTGTGTGTTCCTAATTGCAAAACCAAGTGCCATGCTATCATATCTCAATCAGTAATGTTCCATGTACATGTAGCAGAATTGATACTTACTGTGCCATAGGCACCCCGTCCAAGAATTTCACCTTTAGACCATGTGACCGTATCATCCATGTAGGAGCTGTCTGAAAGGGTGGAAGCTGCGGTCATGGAGGCTTCATTTTTATCCTGTTAAGTGAAAAGCAATTGTTTGATTTGTGATTAGTTCATTTATGAATGTTAATGCACTAAGAGTGGAGGTTTTAGTGTGTTCCATGTACACAGAGAACAAGATACCAATAGTTAATATGTAAGGTATTTAATGTATTTACCTTACCTTACATCTTCCTGTGCACTTCTCAGAGACCACCATATACATAGATAACTTTTCAATATATTATATTCAACTAAAGTATAAAATATTGCAGATTTCCCTACATTGTCCATAACCTAGAAATATATGGAATAAACACTCTGCATATTTGATATTCAGAAGGTCGAACATTTTTATTCCATAAGAAGTGACACTTGTACTGTGCAGATCAAAATCGTGTTAACTTTAAACCAAAGTATATTACTTGTTGATATTATTCCTAACAGGAAGCAATTCCAAATAAAAGAGTGAGTTGCACATTAAAGCAGTGTGGTGTAGGGGCCAAGGCATTTGAATTTAAACCCCAAAGGCTGCCATTTCACTTCCCGCCCCGCCTCATTATGTGACAGTAAGCAAGTCATTTAGTCTACATGCTCTTCAACTGTAAACATTTACATTTACTGTACATTTATTCACTCAGTAGGTGCTTTTATCTAAAGTGACTTAAAAAAAGAAATAACATCTGTAAAACTTGACATATGTCCTGACTTTGTATGTTACCATAGATTAAAGAATCTGCCGTATGTTGATTAAAACACTCAATATGAATTAATATTGATATCCAGTGGTGTACTGACAAAGAAATTTGAAACTGTGTAGGTTACCAATTTAATTTTTTACCCACTGTGTGACCCTGATCACGGCACTTAAATTTTATTTAACAGGTGAAAAACAGGCAGTATATTTCAGTAGCTGTATGCAGCATCTGTAATTCTAAAGTTCTGGGGACAAATGTTGAACCAAGTAAGGAACTATAAAAATAAAGTTCTTTGGGAAGTTGTTTCCTTTAATTATGTACTATTTAAATTTAATGCTCAAAAATTTGAAAGAATAAGGAGTTATGAATAGAAATTAAACAAGTCATTCAGCCCAACAAAGCTCGCCAGTCATATCCACTTAATTCTTTCAAAATAACATTAAGTCTAGTTTTGAGGGTCCCTAAAGTCTTGCTGTCTACCACACTACTTGGCAATTTATTCCATATCTCTATGGCTATTTTGCTAATGTTTGCGTGAAATTTATCTTTCACAAGTTTCCAACTGTGTCCCTGTGTTCTTGTTGAACTTGTTTTAAAGTAACAACCTTGATCAACTGTACTAATTCCCTTCATTATTTTAAACATTTCAATCATGTCACCTCTTAATCTTCTTTTCCTTAAACTGAAAAGGCTCAACTCTTTTAATCTTTCCTCATAACTCATCTCCTGTATCCCAGGAATCAGCCTAGTCGCTCTTCTCTGGACTTTTTCCAGTCATGTTGTGTCCTTTTTTTGTAACCTGGAGACCCAAACTGCATGCAGTCCTCCAGATGAGGCCTCACCAATGCATTGTAAAGCTTGAGCATAACCTCCTTAGACTTGTACTTTTACACAGTGTTAATGTATACACCCTAACATTCTTGTGAGCCTTCTTAATGGCATCTGAGCACTGTCTGGAAGGTGATAGTGATGAGTCCACTTTTGATTTTCAGACCTCCCATTGTGTTTTCGGACCTAATATTTTTACTTCCTACATGTAAAATTTTACATTTACTTATAGGCTTGGGCAGATAAAATTTAATGTATGCTGTCCAAGTCCCTCTGTAATGATTCAACAGATTCTAGAGTATCTGCCAACCCTCCTAGTTTGGTATCTTCTGCAAACTTCACCATGCTTGTTATTTACATTCCTATCCAAATCATTTATATACAGTATATATTAAAAATATCAACACCTCCAGTAAAGATCGCTCAGGGACACCACACCACTCTTAACCTCACCCAGTTCTAATTAAGAATCATAATTCTTATAATTATCATAATAATTCACATCATAACCCTTCCTGTGTTTTTTCCAATTCTGCCCCCATGTATACATTACACCATGAACTCCCACTTGTTTTACTTTGCCCAACCTCTCTTGTGGGTTGTTATCAAATGCTTCCAAAAAGTCAAGATAAATATGTGCACTAGTCTGTTGCCTTGTATTGCTTCCTCAAAGAATTCCAGTATGTACCCCTCTTCTGAACCCATGCTGACTGTTCAGTAAAACTCCTGTTCTTCCCATGTGTTGCCCAATCTTTTCCTTCATAATTCCTTCGATTAATTTTCCTTGGATGCACAATAATCTTACTGGCCTATAGCTGCTTGGATCTGCCCGGTCACCTTTTTTGTAACAGATTAATATTTGCCACTTTCCAGTCTTTCAGGATTTCCCCAGTATACAGCAACATCCTAAAAATATGCATCAAGGGTTTATATATGTACTTGCTAACCTTCTTAATAACTCGTGGATAAAAACTATCTGATCCTGGTGATTTATTTGATTTCACCCTATTTAATCTATGCAGTACTTCTCCCTCTACAATTTCCAAATCACTCTGTACCTTCTTAGTAGTCCCTGTTACTGCTGTGTCGTTATCTCCTTCCTCATATGTGAATACCTCAGAAAAATGTGTATTTAGAACATCCACTATTCCACTGTCTGTATTTTTAAATTCCCCTTCTAAAATACTGAAAGAATCCTTTTGGGTCGTCTTTTTCTTTATCTGCTATATTCTTCTCTAACTGCCTTTTAGCTTCCTTAATATCCTTCTTAATGGTTGCTCTTATGTTCTCATACACCCTATTATTCACATTGGAGTTATTCGTCTTGCATGCCTTATACAGCTGTTTTTCTCCTTTGCAGCTTCTTTTACAACAATGAAAGTTTTTTTCTCTACTTGAGATTTTGAGATGTACCTCTTCTACCTGTTCCACTGCTCCCTCACTGTCTCCACACTTAAAAGCTTATCCCAGTCCATCCCTTTAGACTTTGCTGAATTTGCTCAAAATTTGACCTACCAAAGTTAAACTTAACAGTTTGTCTTTGTAACCACACTCTTCCAAAACCCTGAGATTTGTATTATATTATGATCACGTGACCCTAGTGGTTCAATCATCTGTACACCCTCCATTCTATCCTGATTATTACAAATACTAATTCTAGGGAATCTCCCCACCCCCATCCCCCGTGTTGGTGTTTTAATATGTTAAAAAGCCGTCACTGATTATGGTCACTAAATATGTGCGTAATCTCAGGATGTGGATCAATTATGCTAACATTTGTGGCTTGAAAAGTTGACATATGCTGTATATTTGAGGGTGTACCTTGATAATGAGACTCCAGTACTCTTCACCTCCATTATAAAATGTAAGAACAGGCTGGTTATTTTTTAAAATTTAGAAAACATGCTTCCTTTTAGAATGTAGTTTCATGTGGCAAAGTAATATATACCATGATTATGAAGAAATAACTTTATTAAATATATTGTATATATTGATATAATTATATCTTTATGTAAAAGACTCCACATTCAAACAGAAAAACTGTCCTACCTTTAGAGATGGCTGCTCTTGCTTTTTACTTAGTCCATCAGCTTTGCTTCTCTCTAAACTGGACAAATGAAAGTTATTAGAGTTGATTGTCTTCTCCTCTGGCCCCAATGTGTTCTTTTGATCTTGTGAAAGGAGTTGTTCTGCGAATTGGCGAAGCAGATCATCTGTCTCATTTCCATCCTTTATACTTTCAAGAAAATTCTGATAAGTTGCATGACTGTTCGATGCATGTGGTAGTATATTAGCTTCAATTCGAGCTGGTGAAGTGTCCAGCTCAGATTTGTGGTAGGCTTCTGAAGCTGAGGGATTGCTGGCTGCAGGTGACACTTCATTGCCTTCTGTTCGACCTGGACTGTCCTCCTCCAGCTTAAATTTCTGATAGACTTCTGAAGTTACATGAGTGCTGGCTGCTGCTGATGCTTTATTGGCTTCTCTTTGAGTTGAGAAGCTGTTCTGCTCTGATTTCTGACAGGCTTCTGAATGGCTCCCTTTCCTACCAGAGTTTTGGATTCTATAGTTCAGTTCAGCTGGATCATTACCACTGTGTTTAAAATGCTTATCTTGCATTTCCTTTGTGGTGTCCGTATTCAGCAATACCGGATGGCTGTCAGGAGTTATTGCCTGAGCTAGCTGGTCTGTTAGCTGTTCTTCAATGACAGGGAGGGCATGATTAGCATGCTGTGCTTTTGGTGGGACTGGGGTTCCAGGAGGAAGTGGAATATTTCTGTCATGTGTACCTTCATGTGATGTTTCACTTTTTAAAGGTTTAATGTGCCATCCTGCTCCTGAAATATAGATGGTGTTTTCTTCTACTTCTTCATCACTACAACTTTTGTCTCTAGATTTCTTTTGTTTCTGTTTACCAGAGCCACGTGAACTTCTTTTAAGTCTGTTTTCCAGCATTATGCCAGACTTTGAGTTTCGACGTCTGTGTTTTTTGACTGAGACGCAACTTGTGTCTTGCAGTGACCCATTTGTGGATGATTGTACAATCCTTGAGGTGGAATAAGCTGGAGACACAAACATTTCATAAATTCCTGGCCCCTCATTAGAGGATGACATTTCTTGGAACATATCACTATATTTGAGCTCTAAGTATTCTGTAGCAGACTTCGATCTTTTCGTCACTGACACTTCCTGCTTCTTAGGCTGTAGAGCACTCTTGGACACATGTGGAAGGATGTGCTTCTTGACAGATGTGACCTTTTTCTCAAAGCACTTTGTTTCTGCTTCATGTGACTTTAGTTTTCCTTTTGATGCTGTTTTCAATAAGGGGCTGATGGGTTTTTTAGAATTAACTTTTGGATTATTTGGCAGGGAGGCCTTGCTTTTAGGCTTTACATGCTTATCTTTGATATGTGAACACTTAAGGTTTACATTCAACTTCGACGATGCCAATTTATTCCTCCCATTTGGCTTGTGTCGTTTTTCTTTTGGAAATTTTTCAACTAAATTATTAACCTCCTGGCTGGTAAAAGGAAATGTCTTCATTGTGAAGTGTTCTCCTGAGGTAATAAATACTTGCTGGTCATCTAAAGCCACTTCCTTTGCTTCAGACGCAGTAGGGTTTAAAACCAATAGCAGTTTTTCATCTTTTAACTCTGTCTTCTCCACCAAGCTTTCATAGGTTTGATTATTACTACTCACCACATCTTCAGCCCTTGGTTCTGTGACTATGATCACTGCTTGGCGTGGGGAATATTTAGTCCTGTCATCTGCTCTGGTTCCAGATATTGGTGCCTCTGTATATTTTCCTCCATTACTTGGTTTGTCACTAGAACATGCAGAATTGTTTTCACCACTAATGAGCTTTGAAGAACACTCCACCAATATTAGTTTATTTAGCTGTGATTCGATCTCCTCTATTAATGCTTTTTCTTCACCTGGTGGTGTTGGATTGCAAAGAGCCCTGTAGCCAGATTCATGGTTTGGATCTCTTGTTATAGTTATTTGATTGTTTAAAAACTTGTTTACTTCTGTTTTGCTCTCCAAAATGCGCAAGCATTTGGAATAATTTAAATTAAAATCCTTGGTTTTGCTATCTTTGGCTTCATTTTGAGTCTGTACCTTATCACTCTCTTTTCCAGACTGCTCACCAGCTCTTTTGCAACTGCTGATTTGTGGATGTAGATCCACTTGACTTTTGCTTCTGGAGACCGCAGCATTGCAGTTTACTGTGCAAGCTGGAGTGGTGTCAGGATGGCCTTCTTCCAACAGGGCTATTTTAGCTCCTGGTGTTCTAGGAGACAAAGGAAGTAGTATGGGTTTGGAAGGCACCGGATGAATGAAATTAAGTAGCTTCTTCATGGTGTTTGGGGTTTCTATTTCTATTGGTGTAAGGTGTCTTGGATAACGCAGCTGTCTTGAACTTGGCTGAGTGATGTATCCCTGCAAGGTACATCAAAGGATATTTTTCCATTACTGAAAACAAATTTTACATTATTTTGAAGAAACTTTTTTTAACAAGTAAAACGGATCATTTTTGCATGGACAAATTTTCGTTACAACAGCAATAGGTAAGCTGCTAAGTGCATTATATAACGAAAACAACCTCAGTTGACATTGTCCTATATAAACTAATGTCTCCAATTAGCACTCTTAAAGGCTTCTGTACAATACCTGGTTATAGAAAGTGATAAGTCCACTACAGCTCTGTGGGTCTGCTCATAAGGTGTACTTTTGAGTTTGAAACCCATTTTGTGATCAAATCTAACATCCTTCTTTCATTTATATGAAATTTCATGTTCTTCAGATCTGCCCAGCCTGCATTACTTTGGTATTCAAAGCTAATGTCCTGCCATACGTGTACAACATTTTGTACATATGCTATTTTTTACAGATGTTTCTACACACCTCCAAGCTGTAGTATCTCTGGTGTTGTCAAAAGATTCTTTAAACCCACTTCAAGTAGGTGCAGACTGGTGGCTTAAGATGTTTGAATTCAAGTTCAACACACACCCTGTGCTCCAGTTGTTTAAATACATTTCTAAACAATAAAACCTTGTGATTGTAAGATGTATTATACAAAATAAAGGCTGCTTCCTCTAGTCATAATCTGAATGCATTAGTGATTTTATTATCCCTAGACTCCTAAGTTTTACCACTTGTTTTGATACCATGTTAGTTTTCAGTGTTAACCTTTCCTTTTGACATATGTGATGTGTGTGTGTGTTCGTGTTGGTCTGCCAGGCATACTCCAGCAATTGCAGCTTCTTTATTTGTGATTTCATTTCAAAGCCAACTTAAACTGAATATAAACAACCTGCCGGCTGCTGGCAGCAGTGCTGGATGTTTCATGTTCTGTTTGCATATGTTTGGTGCTCACATTTCTGGTATAAATATCTTATAGCCCTTTCAGCTATTTCTACTTTTTCTCCAAGTTGTCCATACAGTTTCTAGCTCTTCCCCATTCTAATAATTGTGCAGTTAAGTAAACTTGACATTGAGTTTTTGACATTGGCCAGTTTTTACTCATTGCTTTTAGACATTAGTAGAGTTTGTTTAAAATATATCTTCTAATGAAAAGAATATGGACACGTTCTTGTACTGTAAAGAAAATCTCTTAGTTACAATAAAGTGAACTAAGTAAAATGTGAACTATACTTGGGTTCATTTTATTCCGAGCAGCTAAGACCAACATTACTGACGAGACGCTGTGAGAAATAAAAGCACATACAGTCTAAAGTAGGAATTGTGGAGCGCTATACTGGGCACAGTACTGTAGCCACTGAAATGAACTTTAAACTTTGTCTTTAGCCTTCTTGTCTAACAGCCATTTGGCGTTTCCTGATACACAAACCCACTGTGGTTTACTTCCAGCTCTGTATGGCACTTTAAATCCAACTAAGATCACCAGCTGCTTCTGGGAGATCTTGATTATATCTGCATGGCTACTGGGGTTCTCCACAAGACAGCAACTTGGCTTAAATATTTGTGAAATTAAGCATAAACAGCACACACAATTTTGAGGGAGATTATACTGTTATCTCACATGATCCTTCTTGCTATCAAAGTGTCACTTGCTAGAGATTATTCAGATTAAAAGGGCAGTATGTGATCAGCATTACAATGGTGAGCCCTTCAACTCCTTAGTAAGGAGATGCTGTACAAGCTCTAAAATTCTGACACACGTATGCTGGTTTCATTATTTCTGGTAGTGGCAGAAGTAAAGTGTTTATCTGTGTTTCTTTAAAAAATGTCATCTTAACCATAATTAAAAACTCCTTGTATGTGCAGGCTGGGGTAGAGCCTCAGACATCAGAAATTAAGCCACAAAGATGCAAGTTCAACTCCTGCCCCTGTCCCCTGTGTGACTCTCAGCAAGTTACTTAACCTGCTGGTGTTCCAGCTATCAGTATTATGCTTGACATTTAACATTCCTTTAAAAATGTTTGCAAAGAAGTGGTACTTTGTGTTTTTTAGTTACACAACCTGATGACATTTACCTGTATGTGGCCTTGTTGTTTTTCAGGGTCAGAGACTTTCAGTCCTGCAAGAAAGTATGACGAGAAACACTTTTAATAAACAGATTTTCTGCCCCTATTTTTTTAATTATAAAAAAATGTCATTCTTGTACAAGACCTGTTTAAGTCACTTAATAAGAACCATATTGTCTATAACCTTGAAAGGCTAGTCCTTGCTGGTTTAAGTGATCCTAAGTTCTCTCAAAACTGAATTTTGTTTTGTAAAGTTAGTGACAATATAGCGGCACAGTGTATGCTGCTGCTATGTCAAAGCCCTAGATCTTCATTCTAGGTCTGTGTGGTTTATATTTTTGTTCCATATCTGTGTAGATGGTGTTTTGCTGGTCAGTTTAATTTCCCTATCCCACAGACACGTGGGTTAGGTTGGTCGGTTAGCCAGGCTAAGTGATGTGAACGAATGAATGAACCTTAATGTCACACTGCCTTCCATTCAGGCCTGTTTTCTGCCTTGTGCTCAGTACTATGAGAATGGCTTTCAGCGGCCTGAAACTTTGTATTGGAACAAACCAGTTCAGAGCACAACTCTTTTTTTGTACTATTGCTAGAAATACTTGCTGATGAAAAATTTTATAATTTAAACGTATCTGAAATGTTTATTTTGTTAATCAAAACTACTTTTACTGCGGTGGGTTGGCACCCTGCCTGGGATTGGTTCCTGCCTTGTGCCCTGTGTTGGCTGGGATTGGCTCCAGCAGACCCCTGTGACCCTGTGTTCGGATTCAGCGGGTTGGAAAATGGATGGATGGAAAACTACTTTTATTTACCTTACTGTGGCTTATTGTAGTCTTTCCAGAGACTAATACAATACCAATATCACTGGTCTGCACCAAAATCCTGACTTCCAAAGAAATCCTCATACTTTATGGATTCAGGTGTGCATAAACCATTTCTGAAACTGGAATTTCTCAACACCAAACTGTTTCCAGAAAATATCAGATTCAACAAAAAAAAACACTGTTGTTGAATATTTTGTTTATAATAAGTGGCATTTGTTTTATGGTGCAAGTATTTTGCATGCTCAGAATATATGAAATAAAATGTCTGTCTTCCTCATTCATAATATAAGTTGAGGTTTAAACTTAAATATTTGCTACACATTTTTGCTTCAATCAGTATATTTTTATTCTTATTCCTTCCAAATAGCCATGAATTTATAGTGGTAGGGTAGAAAGATGCTTTTCTATTGCCCAGAAGAGAGAAAGTTGTTGTTTGAATGGTTTTTACAGAAATCTGTAAGGCTGGGTTAATCCATCTGTGACCAGCGAACGTGTAAGCAAACAGGAAAATAATACACAGCCTTCTTGTATGGGGAGGAAACAAAAGTGTTTGCCCCAATTTTCTTGGAGATGCAAAGGTGGGAAAACTATGAGGATCTAGTTGAGCTGCTACCTAGTACAGTACTTGGATGCAAAATGTCATAAAAATCCATTTTCTACACTCTCGTTTGGATTTTCTCTCCAAGAACATGGGAACAGTTCCACTAGGGCCTTGCTCAAATGGAGACACGTTATAATGGAGCGAGTCTTGGTTAGCAGACATCTGTTTGTCATTCCACTGTGAAACACCTTCTGAGAATTATAAGAGGAAAAGAACTAACAAGTGATTACTCTTTGTAAGTAATAAAATTGAAAATACTTTTATGTAATGCATTTTTTCAAGTCTAAATAATTTGAAAAAGTTGCATTTTTTTGTTTAAACCTTCATCTCTGAAAAACTGGATGGGATAGAGCAATTATGTTGTCAGATTTGGATTCAGCACCCTCTGATCTTTAAAGAACACACACATTTTTTGATGGGAGCAATTTTTTTTTTTATTGCACACCAGTACATTCTGTGCAGCATTTCATACTTTTAAAACAGGGGTGTCCAACTCCGGTCCTGGTAGGCCACAGTGGCTGCAAGTTTTCATTCTAACCATCTTAATTAGTGAGCCATTTTTGCTGCTGATTAACTTGTTTTGCCTTAGTTTTATTTGATGTGACTCAGACCTCTTAGTTGTTTCTTTTTCCTTAATGAGCAGCCAAACAATGAGACACAAAACAAGCCGCCACATGAGAAAGAAAAGTGAAGGTCTCGGTCATGTTGGACTGCTCAGGTCACCAAAACATCTTGATGGTGGTCTTAGGAAAAAACAGAAAATCAACAGACTGCTATGGCAGGATGAGAGCAGAAATAAGTCATGATATTCAATAAGAGCTTTAATTAACAGCAAGAATTGGCTTCTCATTGAGAAACTGGTTGGAGTGAAATTGGCTGTGGAGTTTTCTGTTCCAATTTAGCTGGTCATCTTTTGGCTCGTTTCACATCTCATTTCTGTTAGGCTGCCATTTAATGAAGAAACAAATCAATTCAGAGGGCTGAATCCTTTAAAAACAGGGCTATTAAAATGAAGGAAAAAGAAGTTAATTAGCAGTGAAAACTGCTCGCTGATTAGGAAAAGGGTTAGAATGAAAACCTGCAGCCCACCAGGACCAGAGTTGGACACCCCTATTGTAAAAGATTATTCAGTAAGTAGCACTTTATAAGAAGAGCTAATACAATGTAGTAACATTGTTGTTCTGCTGTGTTCATTAGCTATAGAAAATATGTTGTGATTATTGCATTGAGCTTAATAGCCCATTGTTGGGCATCTGTTGTGGCAATGGTGTGTGTGTGTGTGTGTATATGGAGTTTAGTCTGAGATTCTAAATTGACCTGGTATGAGTGACTGCTGGAGTGTGAGTTACCATACAGGTCTGGTTCTGTTCTTTTTTGCAAAATTATTAAAGGAGACTCTGACTGCCTGCAAGAATAGAACATGAGTAGAACGAACAACTACTATACTATATATGAGTAAGTAGATATTTTTTCTTGCATTAAACACCTAATAATTCAATAGCATTTGCTTTAATGTATAATTCCACATATAGAGGTTTTGCTGCTTTTGCAAGTGCCCTATAAATTAGGCACAAGGCGGTTCCAATCTGGGCCATGCAAAAATAGAGAAGAAACAATGTACTGTATGTATTTTGTGTTCTCTCTTGGTTCTGCCATTCCCAGTTAATTTATTTGTAAACTTCAACAGATTCCACCTAAGAATTGGGAAGAAACTTCTAAATCAAGCCTAAAAGAATATCTCATTCACAACTTTTTTTTTTTGGTACACACAAGTGAAATGCATGATACCTTTTGATCCCCTTCTGCTTGCTAGTCCAAGGCCTGCCTTTGCATCTCTCTGTATACGCACCTTCAGCCTTTTGGTGTCTACTGTCTGCAAATCTGTTTGCCTTTACTACTCAAACTCATTCTGTTTTAATATTTAGATCAAATGAAAAAGACCAGACTTTTTATCTAAGTGCAGTTCATTTTTCTTTGTTTTTAATTATATCACAGTTATGTACTTTTACCCTTACATTCTAAGTGCCCTATCCTTCCACATTTGTACTTTTAAGTGTATAGGTTTGTCTTTTTCTGTCCATCAATCTACACGAATTGCCTATTCCTGTTTGTGCCTACAATGTGTTATCTAGCTAGCCTGTCTCGATGCTTTGTAAAGTACCTTCTGCGGGGCTTGCTATGAAACATTTTACTTAGGTAAAGAAAATTGATTAAAATGTACTCTGAATGGATAAGAGAAAAACTGGATTTTTTTTGTTGAATATTTACATTGTATATACAAGAAGTCTTACTTTGATAAATGCTGGTTTTAATATTTTGAAATGAGCTGGAGTCCAATGTCGTCCTTGTCATATCCGTCTCTGATTTGCTTTCCCTCACTGTGCCTCTGGAGACGATGATAGGTATCTGACGTTTGTTACTTCCAGCACTGCGGAATGGTGAGTGCTTTGGCAAGGATGGCACTGTTAGCAAGGTCCCGTGTGGGAATGGTACTTGGAGCTGAGATCCATTATAACTGTTCTGCAGACTTGGTAACATAGTGCTTTTACTGAAAAATAAAATACAGTTGCTTGGGCATTGTAAAATATACAGTAGATATATTTTTATTTTGCCAAAGACAAAAGTTTGTTGTATAAATAAACATTTTTTACACAAATTTTTAATGAACTTTAAGTGTCAATCAGGTGTCTCTTCGGTTCATACTCAGCAGAGATAATTTATTTTTATTCATTTTTTAAGCAATCCTTTTCTACAGTTTACTAGAGCTTACCCTTGGGGTAATATTGCATGTGTAGTGCAATTGAGAGAATTCAGGCTTTTGAATTGAAGACCCGCCTCCCCCTCATTCATTGGTCAAGAACCCTGCTTTCAATTCTAAAGCTTGAATTCACTTGAACATGTTTCACTTTTGTGCACCACTCATTTTTCAGAAGTATGTTTTAGACAACTGAATACTGTAATTGACGTGGATTATCCAACATGAAAAATGTAAGTTTTTTCCACTAGTGTTTTAATATTGCTTACTGTTTTTCAGCATTGGTCGCTGTTCTCCACAAAAACTTGAGATTAAAATTTTTTCAGCTATCACTACAAACAGGACAAGGTAAATAACAGATAAAACCAATTTTTTTTTTTGTGTGTGTGTGTGTTCAATATTCCTTTAACCTTTATGCTACAATGGGGAATGGAGTCTTATGATTTTAGAAGTGGTGTACATCATTCTCTCTTGTAGTTCTTTGTCCTTGACACACAGTATTATAACCTACTACAGAGTGATGGAAAAAGTCAAAATTATTAACAGACCTGTAGAAAAGTTTCATTGCTTTCTTTGATGTCTTGAACACTATTCACTGTTTCACAAAGAACAGCGTTTGGTGAGCTCTCCTAACCATGATGAATGTGTTGACTTTCTCTATTAGAATGATAGCAGTTGTGTTGTCTCCAAAGCCTTTAGTATCTCTCTGTCTAAATTTATAAAGGTGAGCGTATTCTTTTCTTGACTTAAAGCCCACCATTATTTGGATCACTACAACCAACTTCTCAAGATAGAGAAACATGGAGATGTTGACTTTTATTCCCTGTATGACATTCATAATGAATTTGTGAGCTACTTTCCAAGTGTGAAATTCTAGTTCAGTTTAAAATGTTTTCTTTACTTTCTCTTGTTTTTGAGAGTCACTTCAGCCTTTAAAGTTTTCTAATTGCTAAACCAATAGCACTACAGATGTCTATTCTGTTTGTAACTGCCTTTTTTGGCCAAGCGAGTATATAAGATAATGGTGGCAATCATGTATTTGTAATCTACGTCTGCTTAAAGTGGGCTGAGCAGCCAACAGACTTGTCTTTGTCTGATGTGATTTGTGCTGTGACCATTGGATCCATGGGTTTATGTGGTCAGGATTATCATAAAGGACTTGTCTGCCACTTTTTTATTGGTGTCTCAACCAGGCTAGGTACCTGCCTTGTTCCCTATGTTATGCTTAAAGTAACTATTTGTTATGTACAATGAAAGAATTCAAACTCCTTCGCTTTCTTCACATTGTTGTGTTCATTTAATTTTAAGTGTATAGGTTTGTCTTTTTTTGTCCATCAATCTACACTAAATAACCCATAAATAAAACATGTTTTCAGAAAGCATGGCATATGTATTTAAAATTAAAAACTGAAATCTTTCATTCAGTGAAGTATTTATAGCATTAACGTAGTACTTTATTAGAATTCCCTTTGGCAGCAGCTCTAGATTCATGTCATTCTGGGTCTCTACAGCTTTGCACACCTGGATTTGGGCAGTTTATCCCATTCTTCCTGGCAGGTTTCCCTTGAAGCTCCATTGGATTATATGAGAAACATCTGTAAATATACATGTGTGTGTGTGTGTGTTTCTAAATGATGTCTATTCGATTCACTTCACTTCAGTCAAGTTCTTGACACATCTTAAGAATTAAAGCAAACAGAATGCAGCTGACCACAATTGGGAGTGCCATAGCAAAGGTCTGAATATTTGCATTAAACAGAGTTTTTGATTTAAATACATTTTGCAAACCTTTCTGAAAACATATCTTCGAATTGTCATTATGGGTTACTGAATGTAGATCCATGGGTAAAAATGGCAAAATTATGAATTTTAAGTTTAATCTACAACGCACAGTGTGCAGAAAGGTAAGGTTTCTGAAATACTGTATTGTTTGCCTGGCCCTTTGACTTATTTAGTAAGGAAATTAATAAAAATTAATCACAGGTTATTTTTAGTTGAACTATTTTGGTCTTGGAAGGTCTTTTTCCTGTAAAATTTCTTATGGTGTGTTAACGTTGATAAAGCCGTTTTACAAAGATACAGGTCTCCAAGAAATATATGCTGTATACAGAGAAGCACTCACCTCGTCATTTCTTTGAACTCCTCATTAGTTTGTCTAATTTCCTGTGGAGTCTTTTCAGCTTCATTAAAATATAAAGGAATATCTACATTTGGCAAAAGGCACATAAATACAAAATTCAGTGATTAATAAGATGTATAAAATCCAACACTTTATCATATCAAATAACAGGAACTGCAACTTCCAACATTTCAAAACCCCTTCCACTTCCTACACATTAAATATAAGAATAGTAATTTCAGCACTGAAATTAAACACCTTTGTTCATAAATAACAAGTCATATGCCTTCTTGTGAACAGAGGAATGTTTAAATATAGGTTTATTCTTTAATTGTGGTCGTGACAATTATCATGAGATTATAGGATAACAGCCAACACATCAGATTGTTATCTGTTAAATTTGCCACTAGAAGTGTGAAATGCAAATGGTTCTTCTGCAGATGGTGTTTCTATTTTAGCTCAAACTTTCCAAATATTTTAGGCAAGTGCTCCCAGCATGCTCTCTTTGAAGAACTTTAGTATTTCAAGTTTCACTGTAAAATGTGAAATCGTGAGGAAAAATGGTAATTTTGTCCAAATGTGCCCAATTTCTTATCAATTAGAAAACGGCAGGAGAGAAGTGCAGCACATACAAGTTTTGAACAGAAAAACCCATTCACAACATCCTAGCGTGTCATCTTCTCTTCTCTAAAAATCATGCTGAACTGAGATTTCCAAGTCCTTGGTGGGTAGATTTTTCTCTCATGTACTTGCACCCCACTATTTCAGGGATTTTTTTCTAAATGACTCTAAGCCAGCCTCTATATCATGCTGCAATGCTTTTGTTGAAGAGTGTAAATGAAGCTCTAATGTTAATCCAGTTAGTAATGTCTGCTATGTCTTATTTTGTGATTTTTAAACTGCATTTTCCTCATGCCTTCTAGCCCAGAAGTCTGATTAATCTTCTTTGGACCAACTGTTAATGCAGAAACCTAAACTTGTTTGCAGTGTGCAAGAGATGGCCTCATCTGGCATAAGCATAATCTCTCTCCTCCCTTTCCTAAAGCTAGCAACCAATTTGCATTTTAATTATATTTGCACATTGTTTGCCAGAGTGTGGTAAATTCAATAGTTTATATGCGGTACTTTATAGGTGGATATTAATGTGCATGTGTTTGGCCATTAGGTAGCAATGGTGTTCAGACCACCAGTGTAGGCCTAGAATGAGTTGTTGGCACTTTGTTCCAAATCTGTCGGTAAAGAAAATAAATGAAAACTCTCCAGGAAATAGCCTAATGCAGAAAAATAGCTGAAAATAACAGTGCAAGTAAAATGTTTCGCAGGTGCCAAGATATCTGGCATTAAAGGTTAAACTGGCTAAACAAGTATAGAGTGAAACTGTTCTTATGACGCTGCATGTCAGCATTAACCATAGTACAGAGGTGCCATTACAAAAACGATTAATTTCTGCACAGACTGTTCTAGGGCTCTCACAGTGCTAGGCCCAAGACAAGTGTCATTTTCTACCTGATGGCACCCTTTAATTTAGGCATAAAGTGTCCCTTTTAATATCTGTTTGATAAATATGAATGTGGTTAGCGTAGTTGTACAACTGTGCAGTGCAGTAGTACAACTTCACATTTGGGGAGGGGAATAATTCTTTAAAAAATTATTCTTGGCCACTTTATTAAATACACATTGGTAATATTCTGTTAGTAACAGTGATTGTAAATAGCCAATATGATGTGAGACTAAAGGGGGGGGGGGGGGGGGGTTCCATTAGTAAAACAGCCTCAGCTTTGTGTTACTGGGTAACAGGAGTGAAACTCAATGTGGTCATCTGCTGTTGTAGCCTATCCACCTCAATGTTCAATGTGTTGTGCACTCTGAGATGCTTTTCTGATCATCAAAGTAGTACATAGTGGTTATCTGAGTTACCTTGGCCTTTTTTTAAGCTGAAAGCAGTCTAGCCATTTATCTCAGACCTCTGTCGTCAATAAGGTGTTTCCATCTGCAGGACTGCAGCTCACTGGATGTTTTTAATTTTTCACAGCATTCTAAGTAAACTCTAGAGACTCTCTTGTGTATGAAAGTCCCAGGAGATCAGCAGTTAAAGAAACACTCAAACCAGCCTCTCTGATGCCAACAATCATGCCATGGTCAAAATCACTGAGATCACATTTTTACCCCATTCTGGTGTTTGATGTTAACAGTAACTGAACCCCCTGACCTGTACCTGCTTGATTTTATACATTGTACTGCTGCTACATGATTGGCCGATTGGATAATTGCATGGATAAGCAGGTGTTCCTAAAAATACACTGTGTATTTTAAAAGAAAATGTCGATTTAATTGTCTGGACATTTATCAAGAACACATAAAGATGCAGTAGCTGGTACTCTTTCAAATGATGTATACAGACTTGGGGCCTCATGTATAAACAGTGCGTATGCACAAAAATGTTGCGTACGATCGTTTCCACGCTCAAATCGCAATGTATAAAACCTAAACTTGTCGTAAAGCCACGCACATTTTCATGATAGCTCAAACCCTGCTGTACGTAAGTTCTCCGCTCGGTTTTGCAAACTGGCGGCACCCAGCATCAAAGCAGTGCTACTGTTCCAGTGTGGTTTCCCTTTCTTTTTCAGATCCACATCCCTGACGCAGCTTTATAAATACACTGAAATTAACCGCATATTGTTTATTAGTTTAAGGCATTTGATTGTAATTAACCTGTAACAATATAATGGTCCACGGAATGGCCAAACTATTCCAAATACCATAGCTGCTTTAGCGTTGTTACTCTCACTGCACCACTTGGAGCAGCTGATCGGAAAGAGAATTATCGTTATACAGAATCAAGCACATGCTGCCTCAGCCATTCGCTATTTGAACTGCTCTCATCTGACAAACACTTCAGTGCCTTTCCTGTACGGACCTTGTGGTTCAGAAACAATTTCATCCCAACAACTATAAACGCACTCAATGAGTGCTCCTTATAGAACTGTTTGTACTTACAAGTACAATTACCTCACTGTAAACTTGCGATAGTTATAATATTGCACAACCTGCGCCTCTTTATATATATATTTACAGATGATGATATCATTTTTAAGATGAAATGCACCAAAATGTTTATTTAAATGAAGGTAAAGTTTTATGTGTATAATATAATAATCTATATTGTTAATAATTAAACATGTGAGGACACTGTGCTGCAGCGCTAGCGAGGAGCTGGCGCTCCATTCACGGATAGTTCCTGCCTCGCACTGTATTCATGCTGTATTGGCACGACACTGCGGAAAGACAGATGGATAGAATAATTAAACATGTACTACGAAGATATTTCAATGTTCCTTAAAAGTTTTGAAGAATCAGCGTTCTAAGCTTACAGATGGCTTAATGTCTATTACTAAACTAATTGTGTGGTGATTGGTTACTTGGATAGATGGATAGATTATTAATCCCAAGGGGAAATTCACAAAGAAAGAAAAAAGAAAGAAAAGGAAGGACAGGAATTGGGGGTTAGTACATTTGAAAGAGACGGTACTGCTGCAATAAATTATTTCATCGAAGGTCACGCACGGCTCAGCAAGCATCTTGCGGGGAGGCAGGAACAATCTCTACACAGGGTGCCAGCTCATCACTATCACTGCGCCACCATGTCCCCATGTTTAATAACATGCTTTAACTCCTATCATCATGAAAATGATATCATGTATACATCTCAGTATTTTAATTATTCAGAGAGCTGTAATATTACGAATGTAATGGATTCTGTGTTCTGTCGGAGGAAGAGAGAGCCTGTTTAAGAAGCACGTAGTGTACATAGAAGATCAAATACAAAACAAAGCATTTAACGTGCTACTTTAGTTGCAATGGGATTTGAGAAACTAGTTAATTAAACAATTTTAAGATGAAGTTTATGATGTTCTACTTTAATGACAAAATAAACTACGTGATTAAAGTGGAAATTTCGAGATTAAAATTGACATTTCGTGCTTTTTTTCCCCCCACTGTGTGCCTATTTTTTTTTTTTCCTCTGTACCCTAATAAGCTTTCATGAGACACCCAGACGGTGGGCTACGACTTGTCTTTTCACGGCAACTTTAATATCTGACAATTTCTTTATTTTGGGCACTGTGCGACTTTGTGAACTTGAGCTTTCGAGTTTCTCAGATACTCTGTCACTCGATCGACTTCCTTTTGTTGATTATATCACTGTTTAAACTAACAAATAGTACGTATTTCCTTGCCTCCACTTGGTATTCGATGAAATTCTTCTATTTTCTCCCATGCTTTTGCCATTGTCTTTTCACAGAAGACTGCGCTTAAGGGGTATTTATATTGATTTGTTCATCAAACACCAGAATGGGGAAAAAATGTGATCTATGATTTTGACCATGCCATGATTGTTGGCATCAGAAAGGCTGGTTTGAGGGTTTCTTTAACTGGTGATCTCCTGGGACTTTCATGCACAAGAGAGTCTCTAGAGTTTACTTAGAATGCTGTGAAAAATTAAAAACATCCAGTGAGCTGCAGTCCTGCAGATGGAAACACCTTATTGATGACAGAGGTCTGAGATAAATGGCTAGACTGCTTTCAGCTTTAAATTCTGGGAGGAGTTGGGGTGGGACACCAGGCACGTGCGTTACTTTTCACGCTGACCGGGATTTATGTAGTGGAAGAACGTAGAAGTTGGCATATGCATAGATTTATGCATCTGGATTTTTTTTGTGCATGAGCAAATTTACGCTTTTGTCCGTACGCCATGTTACAGTGTGAATGCTACGCACGGCATTATACATGAGGCCCTTGGACTGCATCTGAAGGAAAAAGAAAAAGTCCCTGGAAATAATTAGATGCTAGCCATTCCTGATTTTAAATAGCAAAAGTTTGAAATGGCTTGAATGTCCAAGGAAGGCTGGCCTTTACTGTAACTGTAGGAATCTTTAGTCCCAAAATATGGCACAAAGAAATTATAATTTGACTTAAAAAATGAAGGTCGACTTTGCACTGCTGATGTTTGTTTAAATAATATTAAAGTCTCAGATAGAAAGCAGACTCCTTGACATCAGTGCATCATAAAATGTTTTTTAGACCATGGCTTCTAAGGAAGTGGTGTTATTAATTCAGACACACAGTCCATTTTTTGCAAGTTAAATTTGGCTTCAACATTTATAACCTATTCTCTTAATTGAGGTGCTCCTTGACGTTGGTATCTTGTTAATGGTAGAGATGGGCATTATATTTTGTTGATGGACCTTTTCAAGCAAGTTTATGTGAAGTACCATCTTCTGTGATTCTAATATTAGACATAAAGTGAATGCTGACAGTCTTATTTTTAATTTGCAGATCTGCTAATACATATTTACACATACCTCATAAAGTTTTACACCTTTTTGTCCTAGTTAACTATCAGTTATGATAAAGTAATCTAATTGGGTAACTTTAGTTTTCACATAGATGTAGAGACAAACTACATAAGCAAGATTTCTACCTCTGACTAATTATGAGGTTTTTCCGAATTGTGAAGGAACATACACACTTGTATTCATCCTTTAGATTTAATTTTCATCCATGGCATTAACCTTTATAATGTGATAAACTCTAACAAAGCCATTTCAGATAGTCATTGAAATGCTTTTAATCATTTCCTTCCCATAGTTAAGATTCATATCTATGCAGTGGCTAAATGACAGTATCTCAAGTTTCATTAACATTCAAAGAACTTAAAATACCAGGTTGGAAACTAATCGGAGAAATCCGTTGACCAACAACTACAGTGTATATGTAAGATGACAGGCTTTTGGTAAAACAACTCCACCAAAACAAAAGTGAAGTGAAACAGGGTGCAATGGTAATTTGAGTGTGCCTTGCATTTGACTTGCACCTCATGCAGTGTCTGTTCCTTCCTTGCACTCTGTGCTACGATGGTAAGGTCCAGCTCCTCCATTATCTTGATCTGGAGTAAGCAAAAGAGGATTTTCTTTTTCTCTAGGTTTCCTTTCACTTCCAATAGATGTCCATGTTAAGTGAAATTGCAACTGTATATTGGACTGTGGGTCTTTGGGTGAATGTGCCCTTCAGGTGTTTTGTTTCCTTCCTTGTGACCACGTGCTATAAAGACAGGCACTGGCACCATGTCACCCTAAAATGGAGAATTAGATTAAATGATGAATGGATGGATGGTCATCAGAGTTTTATAGCAATTTTCAAATTTACCTCCTCCTTCTTTCCAGAGGAAACTGTAATCTTATGTCTAAGATCTTAAACAATCTGTACTAGAATGTTCAAGATTGCCTTGGTCACGACACAAACAGCCTTAAATTGTGATAAAATATTTTTTTCACTGCAAGAAATGCCATGGTTTATTATGGTTTTAGATTTAAGCTCTTTTAATACAGTTGACCATGGCATTCCACTCCTCAGACTTGTGAATTTAGTTGGCTTATTAAGATGATTTTTTTTGTTTGTTTTTTGCATATATTTCGAATTGTGTTTGCTGTGTGTAGAAGTGTGAATACAGTGCTTGGTTTCCCACGTGGTTTTGTGCTTGAATTAACTACATCTTCTCTTCATATGTTGCTACTACATTCTGTAACTTGAAAACAGAATATCTTTCATTTATATGTTGATAATAGTGATGAATGAACCCCGCAGAATTTGGTTTGCCTTGAGTTTGATGAAATCTCAGAATTGTTCCAGAACTTCACTGAACTCTGCAGAATACTTTGAAGTCAAATGGGGAAGAAGGAACGGAATTAGTTTTGAGTGGATTATAATGGTGCAATGGTCTTTTAACTTTCCTTGGGCTAGGGATGCATCTGCCAGCTATACTGGACTGATTGTGTTCAAAAATGTGATCTGAGCTCTGAGGCAGCAATGCTAACGACTGTGCCACCATGCCTCAAGCAACAGAAAATTGAATACCACAAACAAAATGCAACAAATGGCTAGCAGTAAGTAAGTAAAATATAGACCATTGTGCTCACAGAGGTCCAATCTTGGGGAATACATTGGCTGTGCCAAAAGGCAGCGGTATAGGACTGACTCATTCCATTGTGTAAAGTCATGACTCTGGGTGTGCTTCCCAAGTATCTGTGCAGATGCCTTGCATCAAGAACAAATGCCTTGTAAATAGTAATCTTTAGTTATTATTTAATGAAATGTCATTCTGATATTTAAAGGGGTATTGTCAAGAATCCTTTAAAGCTTGTTTTGAGATCATAGCCAGGCATATGGCTAATTATGCATGCATTCAGTGGCAATGCTCATAATATTCTCATCATGTGTCATCTAATGCAAGGTTTCTCAACCTTTATGGTTCTGCGACCCAGTTTTGACTTCTTAAATTAACTGACGACCCTCTAGCAGCTAATGCACACTGTCCCCTTTGTGAAAGGAGCAGAACCAGATGAGTTTGGGAAGGGTCCCACATCATTAAACAAAAAATCATATAAGACTGAGCAAGTGTACCCCTCAAATAAAAATACTGCAACTATTTATTTTTGTGAAATTTATTTATTTTTAAAAAAATATAACGCATGCGGAATAGAAATCCTGCAGGGGTACTGATCGGCAGCAATATTACAATAGGCTTGTGTGAAAGTTCTGCGCATGACTGCTACAGCTCTGTGATGTCACGCTGGCGCTTTGTGAAGCATCATGGGGCACTAGGAAAAAAATGTTTGCCTAAGCCATACCAAGGAGAATTTCCAAGAAAATATCCAGCAAGCAAGACTACCAGTAAACTCGGGATATTCACTGTAAAAACAAAACGTATGGGCGAACTTCACCAAACAACACTAGCAGATAACTTTCAACTTTATTTATCAATTATTCTCCAGTTCTTAAAATTACAAGTAAAACAGTAGATGAATGCTTACATTTAGTTATTTGGCGACTTATAATACTTATGATACAATTGGTTGCATTTCTTTTGGTTTTCCAATTGGAGTACAGGTAGGACAAGTGACTTGCTCATAGTCACACTGTGTCAGTAACGGGATTTGAACTTGCATCTTCAGGGATTGAAGTCCAAAGCCTTAACCTCTACACCACACTGCCTTGCCAAACATGGGAAGACAGTACAGGGTGAGGAGCATGACTCTGATGCTGAAGAGGGCTCCAAACAGTTTTCCAATACCAGATATTGAATCCAGGCTGCGTGAGTGTAAACCAGAACCAGGAATCCTAACCGCTAGACCATATGGGACACACAAGAAAAATGATTGAAAAAAACTATGGAAAAATAAGTTATTTTTTTGAAAACGGTAATTCTCAAAATTAGCAAACCTACAGTCTTAATTCCAGAATGTTAACTTTGCCCAATTCCACCTGGTATTTAGATGTTCTCGTTGATACGAACTTTCTAAATTCCACTTTTTTCAAAGTACAGCTAAAACTTTTTCTTACCTTGCAGAGTCTTGAAAAGCAAGGCTTTTTTTGTTGGGGTTCAAGCAAAATTGTCTATTTTTAACACTTTATCATTAGTCGTTTTAAATCACTAGTCTGTTATTTTGCTGCAAGGATCATAAACAGAAATAAAGTGTGGCCGCATAACTCAAATTGTCAAACTACTACACTCTTTTCAGTTATTTATGTTTATAGTCCAGAGCACACACTGCAGTGTCAGAATGCTGGCTTACTTATACTTGCAAGGATAAATACATTTACTGTACTATTAGTCACAGGGACTTTCAGCTCTGGAATGACCTACTTAGAGAGGCCAAATTAGACTGCATTTAAATGAAAGCTTAAAGTGTTTATTTCAGTATAGTGTGCTCTCCTTTTAAAGCTGTGGCTGTTCATATTGATCCTTATTTATAGCTAGTAATTGTTTTTGCCTGACTGTTACAAAGTCTTTCATATTCTCGTATGGGATCCTGTGGTGGCAGTCAGTATATGTTTGAGTGCCTGACTCATTGTCAGACCTTTTTTTGTCTTATTCTGCTGGAATTACATCTGCTTGTTTGCCTGTTAAGTGGTGCATTGCAGAGGGTCTGACCTACAGTAGGTAATAGTAATCTGTAACTTGAATTTTTAATAAGATATTTTAAAATAACCTTTACTGTGGATTTAGATAGTATTTAGACCCCTTCACTTTTTACATATGTTATGTTGCAGTCTTGTGCTAATATCATTTACATTCATGTTTATCTAACATCAAGCTACACTCAATATCCCAAATGACAAAGCAAAAACGGGACTTTAGACATTTTTTGCAGGTTTATTGAAAAGAAAAAAAAACTGCATATCCCATTGACACAAGCATTCTGACACTTTTCTCAGTACTGTGTTGAAGTAGCTTTGGCAGTGATTACAGTCTAGGGGATCTTGGGTATGAAGTGACAAGCAGGGGAATTTTCTTGCATTCTTCTCTGTAGCTCCTCTCAAGCTCTGTTAGGTCGGATGGAGACCATCAATGGACTGCTAGTTTCAAGTCTATCCAAAGATGTTTGATTCCAGCTGCGCCTGGAGCCACGACTTCAAACAATGTAGTGAGCCAGTCCTATGCTGCCGCTTCATGGCAGGACTAATGTTTGCCTCAAGATTGAGACTCTGAACATAATCTTTTTGTTTTTTAACATTTTGCTAGTTTGTGGCCATTTGTTGTATTTTATTTTGTTTATGGTTATTTTTCTGTCTACGTTGTCTGAGGCATGGTGGCACAGTAATTAGCACTGCTGCCTCATAGCTCAGGTCACATTTTTGGCCACAATAATCAGTCCAGCATAGTTGGCAGATGCTTTCCTAGCCCTCAGACACACTCAAACCATTACATCATTATCCACGCAAAATTAGTTCAGTTCCTCCTTCCTCATTGAGTTCAATGCATTTTGTGGGGTATGGCAAAGCTCCCTAACATTTCCACGACTTTGTTGAACTTGCAATGAAGTAAATGCCACGTGGTTTTCTCATCATTCTGCGCACTTTCAACTACAAATTAGTTTACTGTTTCACTTTTATTTTGACGGCGGTTACACCAACTTGTTTATTAAGTTTGTTTTTCTTTTTTAGTCCTCTAACAGCCACTTGGATGCCTAATGTAAGTGAGCCAGATCCTGCTGCTTGAGGTAAATTAACCATGAAAGTACCAAAAAAAAAGAATTTGTCTTGAAATGAATGGAATAGCAAAGCAATTATGTAAGCATACTATATATAAAGATTGACTGAACTAATATCTGCTGTTTATTATTGTAAAGGAGAAACATTATGAGCCTGTAGCTAAACAGCGTTTGAACAAATTAATTATGTGGCAAAGGTGCAGACCCCTTAAATTATAAAAAGATAGAAAGGGAGCTGCACTTGATCTTTGGACAGAATATTGGAGCTGCTAGGCAGGCAAACAATTGTGATTTGGTATACGAAAAAGCAGATTGCGCCGCAAACAGCAATGACAGGGCAGAATTACAGTTTTGTGCCGCGCTAAGAGAGTTATTTAGTTGTATAACGGACAACAGACTGAGTGGAAGTTAAAGATAATCCGGACCTGAAAAGCCACTATTGCTTCCGTGTATCACATTTAGAATTGCTACTATGCAATAAATCGATTACTTTCCAAGCTTTTAATTATTTATATAATGCATTACTAGATTTTAACTAATATTAATAGCTTGATGGGGAACTTATTTGTCTTTTGGTAATTATTGGTTACTACTATATTTGAATATACTTTCAAAAATGTTTAAGAAAACTGAGCAATTTAGTTTAGTTACAGACCCTCCGCCACTATCACACCTCAGTCGTTTCCATTGTTAGCACTTGAGTTGGACTCGTCTGTCTTTAATAGCTATTGAGCCCCCATAAGTCAATTCAGGCTAAAGTTTTTTAACTACATGACATTGTAAAGTACTGTTAAAAAGCAAGTACTTAATATAATCTACTGTCACAGGCAATATCATTCTATAATCACTGCTATTTTTGAATTTGACTCATTATTACAAAAATATTTAATAAACAAAAATGTGATAACTGACTCTTGGATGAATTAACTAAAAATATCGCTGAACGCACCTCAATGTTAAACCACACATACATTTTCTGTTAGTTAAAGTACTTTATCAAACAATTTTTGGAAGTTGGGGCTGATAACTTCATGTGCTCTACTGCAATTAAAATTCCAGCTTATTAACAAAATGAAATCAACTTGGATTTACCACTGGATTTACCACCTAATACAAGTAAGAGATGAATGGTTTCTGTCTTTCAGTGAGCAAAAGGTCTGTCAACATGGATTTAGACAGAGTTGATTCTGCTTTATTAATAAACTGGAACCTGGTAAGTTTGTTTGCAGATTTTCTTGTTTTAATGCTGACCGTTTTAAACATTAATTGCTTTAGTAGCTCTAGGAAGCCCTATCAATGAGAGAGGCTCTGTAATTTGATTACCTCTTTGTTTTGCTGAGTCCTATTTTCTAATACTACTTTGAAACGCTCTTGAATTTTTACCAGCGTTTTTTTCAGTGCTATATTATAAACTTTTCCTTCTCTGCTCCAAAACACAGCAGTCCAAACTAAACTGGCTACTTGGTAATCAACCAATACTGTTCAGATTTATACCATGGAAATACGTTGTGGCAGAGTCAGTAGAGTGAATTGAAGATATCCTGTAACGTCACTTGTGTATCTCAGACTATTCCTTACACTCTTGCCCTCCATTTTTAAATTATCTGTGGCCCTGAACACTTGAAATGTTTATACTGACTGCAGTCTGTTTGTTTTTTGTTTATTTTCTTCGGACATGCCCATTTGTATCGTCCAGCATGACAGTGACTATGCCAGGCTTGCTGCTTTGTGTCTGTTTCCAAATGGTGTTATGTAGTGAAGTGGCCATTGACTGCTAAGCTCCTCTTAAAGTGAAATATTTACAAACTTCTACCTAGCCCTGCTTAATCAAGTACATAGACATGACCTAACACACACAGCGTTCATATCTGTTTCAATGTCATGGATTACAGATTAGATGCACAGAGTGTGGAAGAAATTTACATGAGTTTATAATGACAGCAGCTTCCTATAAAACCCTCCAAATCTTACAGGATATATGTATCCTCATCTGCTTCTTCTGACCTAACTGGAAAACATATACTGTAACAATTTTGTTACTCTGTGAAATACATTTCTGTATCTGTTGTGTCGTAATTTTAATTTAAAGAGCTGTATTTTAAAAATTTCCCACATGCAGCAGTTTTAATACTATTTACATTATCCTTGTAATTAAAGTAAAGCGGTCAAACTGAAAAAATCTGTTATAAACCATGACTAAAGTTTAAAGATTAGCATCACTGAATGTTATTCTGAAATTGTTTTGTCTATTAGGGCCGTATTAAAACTAATCACTTTCTGGTACTACATGGATATTGTTTGACCGCTACTCTAAATACAGTAAAACAACACTACTTACCGACCAGACAGAAGCAAGTTACCCAGGACAAAAGAAATGGATGTACATACAAACAACCAAATGCTAGCTTGTGCAAATTTTAAAGTGAAGGGACTTCTCTTTTTTTTCCTTCTGCTACAATACCTCGTCTTTTTGAAGTCCAGCGTGTTCCTTCCTCTTTGCATTTGTCCTTCAGGTGTAAAAATAAGCATGAAGGGGACCTGCTTGAGTAGCAAGTTCAGCCGCTGAGAGAGCAGCATTTACCCGTGCCCTCTGCTTTCTTTCCAGAGCTATGGGATATGTGGTGACAATCGGAGAGGCACAGTTAAGGATGGGCAAGGTGATCAGGACAGGCTGTCCTTTGTAGTCATTAGCACAAAGGTACAGTGCCATCAGCCAGATGTCAAGGGACAGTACAAAGCAGACGAGAGATGGGAGGCCTTAGTCAATTCAGGTAAATTACAAAAGCCATGTTTGTTTGACCCACTTGTGCTTTTTTTTTTTTTTTTTTTTGCATTGGGGACTTTGTGCTTCTGTAAAATAACCTATGACAAATACATCTAAGGAGAGGAATCAGGCCAAATGTAATGCAAAATAAAATGGTTTTCAAGAAGACAAGCCATGCCGAGAACAGGGACACCTAGGATCCCACTCCTTTATACGAGCCAGTTGACCTACCAGAGGCTGACAGTTTATTTGTGTTACTACCTGCAACATAACATGTGGGAGTCGTGTGCAGTTCCCTATGAGGGCAGAATATGGAAAAAAAGACAGCTATTCAGCAAGGAGAGTCGATGAATGACCGCATTATTTCAGGGAATCCTTATTAAACTCTTACCTAAGATATTTTGAACATCTTGACTAGTGGTTTGGTAAACCTTTTTAAGAGGATGAAATGCCATACATTCTGCAGTTTTCTGTTTTTTCAACTACATTGTTGCGTGGAGAAAGGGCCTATCTCATATTGAAAGAGAGGTTGGACCCCTTAAAAGAACACCAGTCTGTGACCAGACACATTCACTACTCTCTTACTACTTTCGGCTACTCCCATTAGGGGTTGCCACAGCGCATCATCCTCTTCCATATCTTTCTGTCCTCTGCATTTTGTTCTGTTACCCATCACCTGCATGTCCTCTCCCACCACATCCATAAACCTTCACTTAGACCTTCCTCTTTTCCTCTTCCCTGGCAGCTCTATCCTTAGCATCCTTCTCCCAATATACTCAGCTTCTCTCCTCTGTTACTAATTTAGAGATAATAATTAGTCACTGCTAGAAATCTTTAAGATGTTAAATGAAAGGTCTCATGCCCACATGGATAGACCAACTACATCCAAACACGCACAGACAGCAGTGTGGCAAAGGCAAGAGATAGAACCCGAGTCCCAGAGTTTGCACACTTAAGGCCATGTAACGTTTGTCTTTTCCATTGATTTTCAGTCTTCATACATAATCTTTGTAAGGCAGACCTGTGAAGGTCAGTCACATAGCCTGAGATGCCCAATGACTCGGTCTAATTAGACCATGACTCCAATAGGCCAATAAAATCAAACAGGTTTGATTGTGTCCTTTGTCGTGCAGGTGGCCTCTGCGTAAATGAGAGGTTACAGCCAATGAATACTCATCCAGAAGTGCAAATCATAAAATGCAGCAATGGTGAATAAGGAACATGAATGTTTCGGACTTCACAAACTGAAGAGAAGCTCACCGTCAACAACAGCAGCAGCAACAACAGGCCCTGTTTTTTATTGGCAGCCTTAATGCCAGTCTATTCTGGGATAAACATTATAACGGTGCAGAATGAGTGCAGTCTCGGTGGTGACATAAAGGTTTGAAACTTGCAATGTAACAACTTTCAAATCACCTTTTGCAGTCAAATGTCTGTTGTCTGAAATAACTTTTTTCTTGATGCTGGTCTGCACAGTGTTAGGGGAGCCGTCTCAGAATCCATTCATAATGGTAATACTTTCAGTGAAGGAGTCAGATCTCATTGGTTTGTGCTGCTTTATAAAAAATTCTCCTACTCACCTTCCATGGATGAACTGCTATTGGGGCTTGACTTAAACTCTGGATACATGTCTGCATCCTAAAAGACCAAAAAAGAAACAGGTCTGAGATATTATATAGGGGACAAAAATGGACTCGCTGGTTTCCATTATTAATGTGTGTTCCTCTATCAGTCTGTCTCTCACTCTCTTCCAGTGGGAGCTGTTGGTTGTTAAAATTTTCTTTTATGAAATCCTTTTCTTTTCTCTAGTGTGTTTCACCTCAGTGTAAGAATCATTATCTCCTTGTTGCCCCTTCAAAAACAGTTATTCATTATAATGCTTTAAAAAATTACATTTCTTCCTCACTAACTTTAATCATGTCTTTGATCATCTCTAAATGGTGGTCTGTTAATCAGTGTGTGCCAAAAGCTTTCACTGAGGTGTGCAGCAATCTAGTAAAAAGTGTAAATGTTTCAGCATGCTGTGCCAAGCCTCTACTGAGCCAGAAGATGGCAGTGTTGGCAGTGTCTGTTTAATGTGGGGCAGAGAGACTGATGCTATTGATGCACCAAAGATTAGCCAATAAAAACCGCCTGCAGTCTCCAGCTACCCCCACGACCAGATGAAATTTGCCCTACTACGAAAAATCAGCCGGTGCTGTTGGTGTCAATTTAGTCTTGTATACCTGAGCATAATGTTTGATTCCAGCTTATGAGAACCCACCATAGTGGGATCCACTTATTCCTAGCCTCCTGTATGTCACTGCCTGCCAGCACAAGAGACTGCATGTAACAGTGACACAAACTTCACCTCTAGCTTCTGTAATTAAGTACACTAAAGACCGCCAGCTCACATTTCAATGTTATATCTGAAAGAAAAGTATTCTTTCAGGGAAGACTGAGTTTAGAAGGAGGTGAAACTCTAATTAACGATAAACGATCCTTGAGGTGTTTCTATATTTAATCAGTCCTCTCAAGTTATCAATTGCATTGAACCTGGCCTGTCGCCTCCCGTCGCTTGCACCCTCCATCTGTTGTGCGGTAATTCCACCTAAGAAGCCGGGCCATTAAACAAAGACCAGCAGCTTGCTTAAGGAGAGAACCATGCTGCATTATAAAGACAACTTCATCAGCCTGAACAGTCATTTGGTACAGCGGATGTCATTTAGGGATATGTGCTCAAGACAGAGCTCTCTCTGTTTTCAGGAGCCCTAATACTGGGTGCATTTGCTTGCAAACACTTAACTGTTGCATTTTGTTTTCTTTTGTAAAAATTTAGTATATGTAGGATGGCAAATATTGTACATAAAAAGCATATAGATTTGTGTATATTTGTATGTTTGTATCAATGGTTACATACATTACACTTGTACACTACCAGTCTGAAGTTTGGAACCACCCAGAAATGCTTGTGTTTTTGGCAGAATTTTTTTTCAAATAAATTGATTTAAAATACAGCCACAACAGTACTAGTGTTTCTAATGGCTATGACGACCTGAAATGACTGATTTTTAATTTTTTATTCACATAAGACTGCAATTTCATCAGCCATTCCTTTGGTGTCTTAATGGTAAACTCTCTTACCTTATCCTTAATTAGCCATTTTAAATGCTAATCGGTTATTAGAGAAACTTTTGGAATTGCATTAGCACCACTGACCCTGTTTTGTTCACTTGGGTTTCAAGGTACTGTACTGGCATTCCTAAAATTCAGATCTGGGCTCAAATATGGTCAAAATCAAACAAGTTATCAAGAAACATGTCCATCTGTGTTTTGTTTTGTAAAATGAAGATTATACCATGTGACAGGTTGACAAGAAACTGAAGATTTCATACACATTCATACTACAGTATTACTATCTGAGAGAAGAAGGTCAAACAGGATCTAACCCGTCAAGTCAAGTTGGGGAGCATGCACTGGTATAGTGCGTTGCCACACCCACCACACGACGAAACAACTCAAGATTGCGGTTGGCCACCCCCGAGGCAGACACGCGGTCCAGTCCCACCCTTCGGAAATGACCCTCTATCTGCCATAGCCAGGTGTTACGTGGGCGACCCCTTGGCCTGGTCCAGCCACTCGGGTCCTCAATAATGAAGATCTTACGAGCTGGATCACCCTCGGGGAAATGCGCCACATGGCCGTAGTGCCGTAACTGACGCTCCCTCACAATGCAGGTAATGTGCCTCATTCGGGACTCCATGAACAACCGCTCATTCGACACAAAGTCAAACCAACGGTACCCAAGGATTTTCTGGAATGACACAGTACCGAAGGAGTCCAGCCTTCGTCCCAGGTCACTGGATTGCATCCGTGTCTCGCAACCATATAGCAAGACAGGAAGCACCAGGACTCTAAAGACTTGGACCTTTGTCCTTTTGCATAGATATCAGGAGCGCCACACACCCCTTTCCAGCGACCTCTTGACCCCCCATGCTCTCCCAATCCGTCTACTGACTTCATAGGAAGAGTCACCAGAGACATGAATGTCACTGCCAAGGTAAGTAAACCTCTCGACAAGGTCAATACTCTTTCCGCAAACACACACACTGCTGATGGCTATGCCCAAGAGGTCATTAAAGGCCTGGATCTTGGTTTTTATCCAGGACACTCGCAAGCCCAGACACTCTGACTCCTTGCTCAGTCTCTCGAGCACCCCGATCAGAGCCTCCATTGACTCGGCGAAGATCACAGCATCATCAGCAAAGTCAAGATCCATGAATCTTTCTTCACCAACAGATGCCACACAGCTGCTGGACCCCATGACCTTGCCGAACACCCAGTCCATACAAGTATTGAACAGAGTAGGAGTAAGAACACACCCCTGACAAACCCCAGAATCAACTGGCAAAAATACAAAGGTTCTGCCTCAACTCTGCACAGCACTCACAGTACCAGTGTACAGGCCTGCCATGATATCCAGCAACCTCGAGGGGAAACCCTCGGGGTGTCCCACAGAGCAGCTCGATCAACTGAGTTGAACGCTTTACGATTATCGACAAAGGCTGCAAAGAAACTCTGCCAATATTCATGTTTGCATTCCATGAGAACCCTCAGTGCCAGGATGCGGTCAATGGTAGACTTCTTAGGCGTAAAACCAGACTGTTCCGGTCGCTGGAATGGTGAGCAAGTGATCACGGATCCTATTGAGGACGACCCTAGCAAGGACCTTACCCGGCACCGAGAGCAGTGTTATCCCCCTGTAGTTGCTGCAATCCAGGCAATCACCCTTTTCCAAATAGAGACAAGAAGTCCCAGTTTCCAGTCAGTTGGGATGATGCCAGTCTCCCAAATGGATGCAAAGATTGCTTGCAATGCCAGGAGGACAGCCTTACCGCCAGCCTGGAGAAGTTCACCCCAGATACCCCAGATCCCTGCAGCCTTTCCCTCCCCTCAGTTTGTTCACCATCTGTGCAATCTTAGTGAGATTGGGTGGTTCACAACTAATTGGAGGATCGGCCCCAAGGACCGTGGACCGAGAGATATCCAACGTCCTAGCCGGAGGATCAGCTTTGATCTAACCAGGTTATAAAAAGGAGGGGAAGGCCGAGAGCCACAACTGCTTAACCTCCTTGGGCTCGGAGTTCTTCTATGTTCAGTAATTCCTTATGATTCACGTGGGTTAGGGGTGCAGGACTACCGCAAATGCGAAAATCCATTTTTTCCATGATTACTGTATATTCTAAGTTTGTTGTACTAAGTAAGATGCAAAAATTTGCAAAAACTACTAAATGGAATGATCACTATGTAAGTGAATCACTTGTGTAAGACTAGCTGTCAAGACAACGATGCATTGTGTCCATCGAAGTGCGTAGTTCAGCAGTTCTTTAGTAAACTCTTTTTAAAAAATGTACTTAATACATTTGTGTATATAATTATGGTAGTAAATGACAAAAATGATTAATACAGATACAAAAGATATCCAACAAAACACTTAAGCATGAAATGATAAACACTCACAACACAGTCCAGTTTTTTTGATGATGATGGTGAGATTATGAAATGAAATCCCCTGTGAACAGCTTCCTGAAAATAATGTATAATTTTGATGTCCAGTGATGCCAGTGTATGTGAAGATTTGTAGAGGTTGGGAGTGTTCCCAGACAAAGTTTTTTCAATCCAGATAGAATCACACGAACGAGCGTGCACTGGACATGAATGTAAATCTAGAGAAAACTGTAATCCCATGGGTGTAATTGTAATCTTGTGCAGTAAAGTATTGAAAGAAAAAAGACACCACCGATTCCAATTCTCTCAGCTTGTGGCTGATTTATTAAAACAAGAACCCTCATCTTCCATCCAATTTCCAACCCGCTATATCCTAACTACAGGGTCATGGGGGTCTGCTGGAGCCAATCCCAGCCAACACAGGGCGCAAGGCAGGAAACAAACCCCAGGCAGGGCGCCAGCCCACCGATGACCATCTTTCACATGGCAATTTCTGAAGCTTCATTGTTGACACAAAACTCCCAGGATTGCTGGGATTTGCAGTCCGTTTAGGTAGCAGAGCTACAGCATTGTTGTCAGTTTCCTAAAATAAGTCACAAAATTCGCAAAATAATTTCCATTTAATTATTGACAGCAAAGCTGCGAATAGGTGGATCCGCAAATCATAACTCTGTGAATTGCAAGAGTTGACCTGTAATTACGATTAAACCTGAGTAAGACTCTGTGACAGTTAACAATCTGTTCACATTTTTAAACCGGAATAATGTTTGACACAGTATTCACAGTATCCCCCTCCTCAAACTGCCACCTTATCATAGTGGAGGGGTTTGCGTGTCCCAATGATCCTAGGAGCTCTGTTGTCTGGGGCTTTATGCCCCTGGTAGGGCCATTCAAGGCAAACTGGTCCTAGGTGAGGGATGAGACAAAGTGCAGTTCAGCAGACCTTCTATGATGAATAAAAAATTTGGACAATGTTTTCCCTCGTCCGGACGCGAGTCACCAGGGGGTCCCCCCTGGAGCCAGGCCTGAAGGTGGGACTCGATGGTGAGCGCCTGGTGGCCGGGCTTGCACTCATGGGGCTCGGCCGGGCGCAGCCCAAAGAGGCAATGTGGGTCCCTCTTCCCATGGGCTCACCACCTATGGGAGGGTCCAAGGAGGTCAGGTGCAGTGTGAGTTGGGTGGTGGCCGAAGGCGGGGACCATGGCGGCCCGATCCTCGGCTACAGAAGCTGGCTCTTGGGACGTGGAATGTCACCTCTCTGAAGGGGAAGGAGCCTGAGCTAGTGCGCGAGGTTGTGAGGTTCCGGCTAGATCAGGGGTAGGCAATGTCGGTCCTGGTGAGCCGCAGTGGCTGCAGGTTTTCATTCCAACCCAATTGCTTAATTAGAAACCAATCATTGCCAATCTCAGACCTTATTTAATTTTATGGCTTGTTAGTCTGTGCAATGTAAGGCTCTTATATCGTAGATTTTTTTTTCCTTTCCAATGATATCATCCAAATGATTTGAAGCCTAAAACAGATCATTTTCAGTCTGTCACATTTTTCTATTAAGTGTTTTATTAAATCAAACAGTGCATGATGAACACACACAGATGTAATTGGAAAAAAGCTAGCTGGAGAACTGCTGGCTGCTTTGTCTTTTACATCTTATTGCTAATAAGGAGCAATTAAAACACTGAATGCAGCAGTTTAAGATTGAAATAAGCAATTAAGGTTGGAGAACCTTAACAAGCGAGACCACTAAAATGAAGCATCAAAATGTCACTTAAGCAATATGTGCTTCATCAGCAATAATTGAGTTCTCATTAAGGAACTGGGAACAAAAACCTGCACATACTGCGGCTCCCCAGGACCGACATTGCCCACCCCTGGGCTAGATCTAGTCGGGCTCACCTCAACGCACAGCTTGGACTCTGGAACCAATCTCTTTGAGAGGGGCTGGACTCTCTACCACTCTGGAGTTGCCCCCAGTGAGAGGTGCCGAGCGGGTGTGGGCATACTTATTGCCCCCCGACTTGGAGCCTGTACATTGGGGTTTACCCCAGTGGACAAGAGGGTAGCCTCCCTCCGCCTTACCTAACTGTTGTTTGTGCGTATGCACCGAACAGCAGTTTGGAGTACTCACCCTTTTTGGAGTTTCTGGAGGGGGTGCTGGAGGGCATACCTTCTGGGGACTCCCTCGTGCTGCTGGGAGACTTCAATGCTCACGTGGGAAATGACAGTGAGACCTGGAAGGGCATGATTGGGACGGCTTCGAGGAGATTCTGGTCCACCGTCCAGCGTCTCAGGAGGGGGAAGCAGTGCAGTGTCAACACTGTATATGGTAGGGATGATGCGCTGCTGACCTCGACTCGGGACGTTGTGGGTTGGTGGGGGGAGTACTTCGAAGACCTCTTCAATCCCACGAACATGCCTTCCAATGAGGAAGCAGAGCCTTGGGACTCGGAGGTGGGCTCCCCCATCTCTGGGACTGAGGTCACCGAGGTGGTCAAAAAACTCCTTGGTGGCAGGGCCCCGGGGGTGGATGAGATACGCCCAGAGTTCCTCAAGGCTCTGGATGTTGTAGGACTGTCTTGGTTGACACGTCTCTGCAACATCGCATGGACATCGGGGACAGTGCCTCTGGATTGGCAAACCGGTGTGGTGGTCCCCCTCTTTAAGAAGGGGGACCGGAGGGTGTGTTCCAACTACAGAGGGATCACACTTCTCAGCCACCCTGGAAAAATCTATTCGGGGGTTCTGGAGAGGAGGGTCCGTCGGATAGTCGAACCTCGGATTCAGGAGGAACTGTGTTTTTTTCGTCCTGTTCGCAGAACAGTGGACCAGCTCTACACCCTTAGCAGAGTCCTGGAGGGTGAATGGGAGTTCGCCCAACCAGTCTACATGTATTTTGTGGACTTGGAAAAGGCGTTCAACTGTGTCCCTCGGGGAATCCTGTGGGGGGTGCTCCGGGAATATGGGGTACTGGACCCCCTGATAAAGGCTGTTCGGTCCCTGTACAACCGGTGTCCGAGCTTGGTCTGCATTGCCGGCAGTAAGTCGAACCCGTTTCCAGTGAGAGTTGGACTCCGCCAGGGCTGCCGTTTGTCACCGATTCTGTTCATAATTTCTAGGCACAGCCAGGGTGTTGAGGGGGTCTGGTTTGGTGGACTCTGGATTGGGTCACTGCTTTTTGCAGATGATGTTGTCCTGTTTGCTTCATCAGGCCGTGATCTTCAGCTTTCTCTGGATCGGTTCGCAGCTGAGTGTGAAGCGGCTGGGATGGGAATCAGCACCTCCAAATCTGAGACCATGGTCCTCAGACGGAAAAGGGTGGAGTGCCCTCTCAGGGTTGGGAGCGAGATCCTGCCTCAAGTGGAGGAGTTCAAGTATCTCAGGGTCTTGTTCACGAGTTAGGGAAGAATGGACTGTGAGATCGACAGGCAGATCGGTGCGGTGTCCACAGTGATGCGGGCTCTGCATCAGTCTATTGTGGTGAAAAAGGAGCTGAGCCATAAGGCAAAGCTCTCAATTTACCAGTCGATCTATGTTCCTACCCTCACCTATGGTCTTGAGCTATGGGTAGTGACCGAAAGAACGAGATTGCGAATACAAGCGGCTGAAATGAGTTTCCCCCGGAGGGTGTCTGGGCTTTCCCTTAAAGATAGGGTGAGAAGCTCAGTCATCCGAGAGGGGCTCAGAGTAGAGCCGCTGCTCATCTGCTTCGAGAGGAGTCAGATGAGGTGGCTCGGGCATCTGATCAGGATGCCTCCTGGACGCCTCCCTGGTGAGGTGTTCCGGGCACGTCCAACCAGGAGGAGGCCCCGGAGAAGACCCAGGACACGCTGGAGGGACTATGTCTCCCGGCTAGCCTGGGAACGCCTCAGGATTCTCCCGGAAGAGCTAGAAGAAGTGGCCAGGGAGAGGGAAGTCTGGGCATCTCTGTTCAAACTGCTGCCCCCGCGACCCGATCTCGGATAAGCGGAAGAGGATGGATGGATAGATGGACAGTATTCTGCTGCTATCTAGTAGATAAAATAACATCAGGCTGTAGAACAGCATAGTTATTTTTTTGCTTTTTTTCTATTCTAATACTTCATTCTGCAAAAAAAAAATGTTATGTGTTAAAGAAACGTATAAATACCAAAATGTCAACATAAATACAGAAGAAAAGGTATCTCTAGTGTCCACTGCTGTACTGGTGCAGATTTTAGTATATGTCCGTTGTGTAATAGGTTTTAAGACGGTCACCAGCACATAGCCCGATGTTGTAATCAGAACAGTCGAGGTGTATTTTTTTTTCCTCTTGCTTGCACATTAGAAGGTAGAATGTCAGTGCCTGATCCACACAATCAGTGTGCCCCTCGTGTTATTGTAGGCTACCACAGTGCAAGGTTTAGTGACTTCCATGTTTCCCCTGACACTAACATTGCTGCATTGTGAACAGCGCGTATGGGGCTAACGTCTGTTTGTCCTTGCACTCAATCACAAATGATTTGTCTTTGTCACACAGCTGATGTCGCTCCACATTGACTTTCCATGTCAGTGTCTGATGATCAGTCCACATTATCATATCTATTGCTCGATTTGAGCAATGGTTCATTTTCAGTATGTTCTAAAACTGCCTTTACAACTTTTCATTTTCACTTGTGTATTTTTTAGTCTTTGGCTCTGCCCCACACATACATATTGATGAGTTACCTTAGAGTGGTAAAATGCATTGAAATATTCATATTTTTTTTCAGCGTGATATTATTTCATTCACTATGGCAGCAGAATACTGTCTTGAGCATTAGTCTGACTTAAAAATGTAAATTGAATCATTACACGTCACCCCGAGTCTAACTTGTAGTTAGCTGCAATTGCATAGAACTCCAAACCGAGTCATGCTCAGGTTAACACCAAACAGGTATAAGCAAAGGGAGTTGACCATTAGGACCCTGGAGGAATCGCAGCTGGAAATGTGATTTTGCAGTCCTATGTGAATAATGTAAAGTCAGCTATTTCAAGCATTAATAGGCATTATAAACACTAGTAATGTCTTGGCTGAATTTTTAAAATAAATTTAATGGTATATGGATAAAGTATGAATTCCTATCAAAATCATGAAAATTTCTAAGTAGTTCCAAAGTTTTGACTGGTAGTGTATATAAAATCTTTATTTTATGTTTTGCTGTTTCTATTTCAAATCCCAATTTAAGGTACTTTATAAGTACAGGCCTATAGTGTAATTGTTCATATTTACACCTACCTGTAAAATGTATTCACCCCCTTGGAAGCTTTCACATTTTGTTATACAACACAGTGAATTTAATTTGTCTTTTTGACACTGATCAACAGAAAAAAACATCTTCAGTGTCAAAGTGAAAACAGATCTCTACAAAGTAGTCTAAATCAATTACAAATATAAAACACAAAATCACTTTTTGCATAAGTATTTACCCCCATCAAGTTAGCATTTAGGAAATGCATGCTGCCACCATTACTCTTCATGTTATGGATGTTGTGTTTTTGAAAATGTGCAGTGTTCACGCATGGCATTTAGTCTGGTAGTGAAAAAGATAAATTTTTGTCTCATTAGACTGTAGATCCTTACAGCTTATCTCCTATGTGTTTTTAACATGTCCTTGTTTAAACAGTGGCTCCCTCTTTGCTGCTCTCCCATAAAGCTGAAAGTGGTGAAGCATCCATGCACAAATGATGTCGGCACAGTCTCTCCAATTTATCAGCTGTAGCTTGTATCTCCTTCAGAGTTCTCAGATTATTCTTTGTGGCCTCTCTCACTAGTTGTCATCTTGAACAATCACTCCGTTTTTGTGAATGGTGTGCACCCGGCAGTTTTACAACTGTTTTATACTCATTGCATTTTTTAATTATTAATTTAACAGAAATTTTTGGTGATTTGGATATTTTGTTGTCTACAGCCACTGAATTGTACCTTTCAATCACCTTTTGACTGAGTTTCTTGGAATGTTCTTTTGTCTTCATTGTCCACCATACTGACTCACCACAAATTGGCCCTTCAGGTAATTTATTAAATTTTACTTTACAAATTGGCTCTTCAGGTAATGTATACTTCATTTATACTTCATTATATTTTCATTATATAATTCTTTATTTTATAATAAATAAAATATAATTAATAATATGTATTATACTGTATATGTGTAATATACATTATATATTCATTTATACTTCATTATTATATACTTCATTTATATGTGCTTTGAGCGGATGGAAAGAGTATTTTGAAAAGCTGATGAATGGAGAGAGAGAGATGGTTGAATGGTGTAGAGATAGTGAACCAGGGAGTGCAACAGATTAGCAAGGAGGAAGTAAGGACAGCTTTGAGGATGAAGAATGGAAAGGCCATTGGTCCAGATGACATACCTGTGGAAGCATGGAGCTGTTTAGGAGAGATGGCAGTGGAGTTTTTAACCAGATTGTTTATGCAGTCTTGTAAAATGAAAGGATGCCTGAGGAGTGGAGAAGAAGTGTACTGGTACCGATCTTTAAGAATAAGGGAGATGTGCAAAACTGTAGTAACTACAGAGGCATACAATTGATGAGCCGCAGCATGAAGTTATGGGAAAGAGTAGTGGAAGCTCGGTTAAGAAGGGAGGTGATGATTAGTGAGCAGCAGTATGGTTTCATCCCAGGAAAGAGCACCACAGATGCGATGTTTGCTCTGAGGGTGTTGATGAAGTATAGAGAAGGTCAGAAGGAGTTGCATTGCATCATTGTGGACTTGGTGAAAGCATATGACAGGGTGACTCGAGAGGAGTTGTGGTATTGTATGAGGAAGTTGGGAGTGGCAAAGAAGTATATAAGAGCTGTACAGCATATGTATGAGGGAAGTGTGACAGTGGTGAGGTCTGCGGCAGTGGTGACGGATGCATTCAAGGTAGAGGTAGGATTACATCAGAGATCGTCTCTGAGCCTTTTCTTGCAATGGTGATGGACAGGTTGTCAGATAAGATTAGACAGGAGTCCCTGTGGACTATATTTGTAGATGACATTGTGATCTGTAGCAAAAGCAGGCAGCTGGTCAAGGAGACCCTGGAGAGGTGGAGGTATGCTCTAGAGAGGAGTGAAGGTCAGTAGGAACAAGACAGAAAACGTGTGTAAATAAGAGGGAGGTCAGATGAATGGTGAGGATGCAGGGAGTAGAGTTGGCAGAGGAGGAGGAGAAGTTTAAATACGTCCGAATCAACAATATAGAGTAACAGGGAGTGTGGGAGAGAGGTGAAAAAGAGAGTGCAGGCACAGTGGAGTGGGTGGAGGAGTGATTTGTGACAGACTGGTACCAGCATGAGTGAAAGGGAAGGTCTAAAAGACGGTAGTGAGACCAGCTATGTTATATGGGTTGGAGACGGTGGCACTGACCAAAAAACAGGAGACAGAACTGGAGGTGGCAGAGTAAAAGATGTTAAGATTTGCTTTGGGTGTGACGAGGATGGATAAGATTAGAAATGAGGACATTAGAGGGTCAGCTAAGGTTGGATGGTTGGGAGACAAAGTCAGAGAGGCGAGATTGCGTTGGTTTGAATATGTGCAGAGGAGAGATGCTGAGTATATTTGGAGAAGGATGTTAAGGATGGAGCTGCCAGATAAGAGGAAAAGAGGAAGACCTAAGAGACGGTTTATGGATGTGGTGAGAGAGGACATGCAGGAGGTGGGTGTAACAGAGTAAAATGCAGAGGACAGTAAGGTATGGAAAAAGATGTTCCACTATGGAAACCCCTAATGGGAGCAGCCAGAAAAAAAGCAGAAGAAGGTCATTTATACTTCGATAACCTGACAGTAGTGAAAGGGGTTTCAGTTGATCTCCATTGAACTAATTCTGTGCCTTCTAAAAGTGGTTGGCTGCACCATTGATGCTTTAGGTGTGTCATATTAAAAGGGTGTAAATACTTAATATGATCAAAAATGTTGTGTTTTTTATTTCTAATTCATTTTGACATTAAACTGCCTTTCTCTGTGAATCAGTGTGAAAATAAAAATCCAATTTAAATCTAATGTGATTCAAAATAGTATAACAATAAAATGTGAAAACTTAAAAGGAGGTGAAATACTTTTCATAGCCACTCAGACATAACAGTCTCAAGCCATCTTAATAGTTTTCAGAGTGTATCCCGGCAGCACTGAGCGTAAGGTCATTGCCGGGTCCTGTTTACTTTATTCAGACTGTAGGCAGTGTAGGTGGCTTGGAAGTGACACACAGTGTTTTAGAGCTGGGAAATGAACCTGTAAACTTGTAGTTTAAACATCAATGTCTTACCCGCTGAGTAACATAGTATAAAAATATATGATGCCATTGAACACAACTGTATGAAGATTTTTTTTTTATTTTTTATTATAAATCAAATATGTTGTTCATCAATTCTTGTCAACATTAAGCCGTATGCAGTAAGCTCAGTAAAAGCTGATGGAGTTGCCTGGCAGGACTGCAAACAAACAAAATCCTCTTGCATGGCAACACAAATGTCATTATGCTTTTTTTGTATTGACATCCTATTAACTAAAGAAAAAAATGTGTTAGCAGAGGTTTTATGAGGGTAATCATCTACTTGAGTTACAGTGTAATTTAAGGTTAACGTTTCAGTAAAGCAGAATCCCAATCTGCAGCTACTCCCCCAGTCATGGACTGTTAAGGGAACGGTCAGACTACTTAATCAATGTTTTCCATAATTTTAGTTTCTAAATTCAATTCATGCATTTGATTTTCTGACTTTTGAATAAGAGATGCATGTTGATCTTGACAACTTAATGCTCCTGTTTTAAACCATACTTCAGACTGGATTGCCAGCAAAGTTTTGATTGGATTAGCAGACACATTCTTCTTAAAGATCTAAAGGCTAACCTTCTCCACCTAAGAGCCAGAGCCGCCTTTCTCTGATCTCTGTTATGATGCACTCCACCAAAGAACCAGTGTACTGCGTAGTGTAGTATTCATCACTTGGTGATTGCTGTTTACACAGTTGTTAATCAGTTTTATTGTTGTTGATCTCTTACCTTTGAACACATGACACTTTCCAAGACTAAGTCATCTTTTGACAGGGATGAAATCAAGCTGTTCACTAAACACCGTGGTTTAAAATGAAGCTGGTCCTGGGGTGATTCTTCATCTGTGGAGATATAGTAAGAGGGTTTTACTGGTGGCACCCTAACCATCCTGCCTCACCAGAGGGTCATGACACCACAAAGGATGGGGAAACACTGAACTACAATTAGCCATAGGCCCTCCATAACAATCAATACTGCAAATAATGCCATTTTTACATCTCTTGGGTGGGATTCTAGTGTCTATGAAAGCTATTTCAGCCAACACAAGCCTGTTTGGCCCAAGGATTTAACCACGCAATATTTCAAAATGCTATTAAAAAATTTTGTTATTGAATAATACATGTAATTACTTTTAATTATTTGTTATTTTTGAATTTGACACATTATTACAGCAATATTTAAAACTACTCCACCTATCAGACTGAAAGCACCTGTACCAAACTTACTAATATATGTATATTTGTTTTAGTATGAGTTGTCCAATTATCAGTTTTTTTAGCCTGTGACGTTTTGATGACATAATACTGAAGCACAACTGGAAACCAATGATTTCATATCCAGTTGAAAGGATTTTGTACGTGATTGGAGCTGAAGCTGCTTAATCCAAGGCCGTTCTCTTAATCGTTCTTAATTATTCAGACTAGCGAGGTTTTCTACTGCTTAGTATCATAAATAAAGCACACTTCTGGCAGCAGGGTGGGGGATCCCATCTGGTCATATGTTTGCTTTTTGGATGTTAAACTGGGTTCTGCATGCCCTAGAATGACCTAGAAATATGGGAGCAGTCATCAGGCTTATTATGAGCCATGGAAATGTGGTAAGTAGTAGCACTGCTGATCTTTTTGTTAGCCTTTTTGGACATTTTGGTTAGGTCACTCTAGATGATAATACTCTATTGGGGTTTGCAGTGTCTCTGATAGACTTGCCTGTTCTCATGCATTAGTGATTTCTGGCTGCCTCTTCATTTCACTTCTGTGGCTCATCCTCCTGTCTTTCAGCCTGTGCCCTTTTCCTTTTATCTGTGTAACATAAGGAAATGAATGCACATCCCCTGACTAAGTAAGACAGGTTGCCAACCTTTCAAAAGATGTGAATCGTTATGGCAGAGAATTGTCGTCAGTGTTGCCATGACAAGTGTACCGTGTGTTTTATGCCTCTCCCTCCCCTTTAATGTCTCATGTTTATACTGTAAATACACTTAAAATGTTTTACTCTCAAATGTACAAAAGAAAAATTCATGACGTAACGAGCAAGATCACTAACTTTACTGAACTTTTCTTATTGACCACAGATGAAGTGTTCAAGTGGTAGTAAATTTCCATTCCTCAGAAGCTAGTTGAAGCATCTGGTCTTTAAAACATTATAGTTGTTCATCATATCCTGGGAATATCTCTCCAACTATCACTTTACATGTAGGATGACGTCAAGATGGATCTTGTCACAGTCTCCTCAGGACTGCAAACCTTGTGTCTAGCTGGAGAGCAAAGTAGTTCACAGGTCACAGACTTCTCCACAAAGGTAGCTACTGCCACCTAAAACTAATGCTCACTGCATGCATACAAAGAGTTTCATAACCTCCAGGTTTTTGAGCATCATTTTAGGTGAATGTGTTTGAGGCCAGTTCTGCTTCATATACACACACTCTTTAGAAATTCTGGTGATAGGAATTGAATGTTATGTGGTGCAGGGGCAAAAGTCACTGACCTGTCATCAGTTACATGTGAAATTGTACTGGAAATACCCCACTTTTGTGTTAAAACCTATCTTCATTTAATACCACTTGTCACATTTTTCACTCGGACTGTTGAAATGTACTGACTGCAGTCCTTACCACATATTTGAAGTTTAACTGTATGTGGAATAGAAAATGGATTGAATAGGTTAAATGAATATCAAGTATGATAATCCTGTGTATGTAAATACGGTTTTCTGAAATTTATCCATTTTTGAATTGTGCTTAGTCTTGTACAGGTACGTAGTTGATTGCAGTCCACTCCTGAAGCGCCGGACACAAGGCAATATAAACCAAGTCATCCTAAGACTGATATTGGGTTATTTTACAGGGCTGATAATTAACCTACCTCACATATTTGCAAGGTAACTAGAGTACTGTGAGAAAAGCCTTCATGAGTATGGGGGACAATGTGCACACTCCGCACACAAAGTGTAAGAGTTGGGATTTGGTCTCTGTGATGAAGCAGTGTAAACTCCTGCATCAGATTGCTGCTACAATTGTAAAGAGCACATCTGGTTCTTTAACATGTGTTAAAAGAAATGAAAGTAGTTAACACGTCTGAAAAGCGCCACAGCGTGTGCTTGCAATACCTTGAGAAAGAAGAGATGATGACAGTTCCTCAGTGAGGTGCTCCCTTGTTGTGCTTTTAATCTGTTCCACATACTCCAGAACTGAAAGACCCATGGAATCGCACATCTTTACATCCCTGTTAAAGAAACAGCAAGGTAACAAAAATCATCCGTTTTTTATTTAAAGTTGATGGTTGCAAGACTTGAATTGATAATCCTGGTACTTTTCAGGATGTGCATATCTTCAAACGATGGGGCGGTTTGGTAGCTACAAATGTTGAGGTGCCATTGTTTTGACTAATGAAGAGAAAGTGAGTGAGACCTTGAAAGAGAACATCGGCATGTTCTGAAAGATTAAGGGTCTTCTGCAGGATCCCGAATAAAATATGTAACCACACCCTGCTGATGCCATTTGTCCTTCTGAGAGGTGAAAAACACCCGCCTCTGTGTCTCCCCGGGACCATCCATTACTTTTGCCCTATTTCTGTGGCCTAAAAGAGTCAATTTCACAGCTGGAGCACTGGCTGGAATTATTTCAGCCCTGACCTTGTATGGATTTACAAGTGATAGACTTGATGTTACACAACAGCGGGTGTACAGGAATGATAAAGTGATGTTGATTAGTTTCTGGTTTTGTTATGTTGTGAATATGCAGTATTCATTTATACTCATGTGGTCTGTGTTTACCAGGAAACAAACGTAGATTCAAAAACCTATGACTTCTTAAAATATAGTTTCAAGATCATGACAGTGTGGTCTGTTTAAATCGCTCATAAGATTCAGTCATGCATGTATTTCTCCCTATTTATATAATTTCAAAATTTACTGTTCACTCCAGAGGATGAAAATGGGCAGCATTTATGGTTAAGTTCTAAGAAAATCTGGAAGTTATTCTTAGTATTTCATTTTTATTACCTCCACAATACTGTATTTTAAAAATGGGTTTTAAAAATAGATGGATGTATGGATTCATGTGGTATCACCATTCTGAAATGTGTCTTAGATTGGTCTCAACAGGAAGAAGTCACAATGTTTCTGCCTACTACGGATTGTTTTGTTTAATATGAGGGAGAAAATCACATCTCTGTCCTTACTCTGACATAACCAAAATATCAAGAACAGCAAATCCATGCATTACAGGAACATAAGATGCTGAAGTCTAATCAGATAGCAAATGGAGCAAAGGCCTGATCAAACCTTGGATGGATCCAATATAAAGCAAATTTACACAAAGTGACTCCAAGGAGAATTACATCCTGGTCCATGGAGCTGTAAGACACAGATGCTGTTTACTGTGCCACCATGCAGCTACTGAGAAAAGGTATATTGAAAAGGAAATACTGATGTTATAAAATTGAAGACGTGTTTAGCAAGAGGAGAATATCTGGACTTTAGAGTGTAGAAGGGTTAGATTCAGCACTCACATCGACGTGTAATTTAAGAGGCACATAGTGCTGATGGATACCCTGGGGTGTCTGATTGGAACGTTCTACCCGAGTAGGAAAGGATTGAAAAGGATTTTGTAGGAAATAGGAAGGCCATGCAGACTAGCCAAGTGAATGGCCTCTAGTGACAAATTAAACAAGCACTGTCACACCATGAAGAATTAGATAAATGGTCATGTCACCTATATACGATATGTCTAAATAAAATTTAATTGCTGTCCACTATTATTTATTCAGAGCTGTACTGAAATTGGAACAAAAGTATTACCACTATGGTCTTGAGACTGGATGTTTAATAAAATAACTTGCCAACTGTTCAGCTTAGAAGTGGATGTGAGCTTATTAATGAAATGTTTTACTTTGGCAAAAACAACAGATTTGTAATAATAATTGCTCAAGTGTTGAGGCATTGGATCAAGGTTCTAATTTAAGACAAAGGTTGTTCCTATTCTATATTGTTTTATGACTATTTTGTTTGATGTTTTAGTCCAAGTCTTGTCACTGTAAACGTGGAGCTTTTAGTATCTTTAGGGATTTTCCTACAGATGCTTGAATTCCTTCCCTCATCCCAAAGATAATGCAAGTTATGTTGATTGTCAGATTATAAATAGTTCTGTATTAGTGTGTCTGGTACGTTCATGAATGTGTCTCATGGTGAATTGACTTTTGCATGGTTACCTGATGCAGCTGGGACACACCCGAGCCACTATACCATGTATTGCAATTAGTATGTTAGGAAAAAGAATCACTGACGTTGTGATTGTGTTTTTAATGCCAGACAAATTCATATATTGCATACTGTTTTCTCCAAGTTTCATAGACAGGGGGAAAATTCACTGAAAAGAAAAAAGTATTATTCAAATTTGTCCGTTCTATTGCTATCAATAAACAGTTTGGTTTATTAATATTGCCATCATAGCCCTGAGACTGCTATACTCTTGTAAGCATTCTTCTTCTTCTTTTTTTTTATTAGCATAGCACTAACAAAATACTCACGCATGGTTTTTGAGCAACATCTTGATGACATCCACTGGTCTGTATTCTGTGAGCATCATTTCTTCCAATTTCTCAAACAGATCGACATCTCTCGCTGCCAGCATTAAAGCTGTCAACCCAGCCTGGTTCCTTGTATGCACATCTACAAAGATTTTCTCTTCCTGAAATGCCAAATGGTTTCTTTCATTAATTCAGAAGATGTAAACAATGTTCTCTGAATAACTGTACAAGTTTGCTTTCTTCATTACACCGTCAACGAGAGGGGGTGATTACACCTGGAAGCAGTAGGTACATGGAAGGAACTAAACGTAGGTAGGACATCGGCCCATAACAGGTCACCTACACACCTCCACACTCAATTATAGCCAGACAGTTTACACTTATAAATACATGTACTGCTTATCTTTGGGAAGACAAAGAAAACCCTTATAAGCATGGGGATGTGAAGTTTAAGCATTAATTTTTTTTCTTTTATGTGATATTTAGCTTTTAAAGTTTTCATATCAGGTAAATTACAAATTAATAGAAAAATGAACATTATATTAAAGGATTTAGTGTTAATCTTTTCTTCATCTTGCCGTCTGCTTCTGCCACGATTAGAGTTACAGAATGAAAGAATTGGTTTCGGCAGACAGATCATCAGCACACCAGGTTAGTAATCCAGACCTGTATTAAAGTAAGTGTTGAAAGTTCAGCCTCCGGGGCACAGACTGTTCCTGCTTGTGACAATTACGCATTAAGGATGTGCACTAATTCATGAAACGCATACAAAATATCTATGGACATGAGAAGCACTGGGGCCCATGAGAAAATGGGAACTCGAGATTAAAAGACCAGCACAGAAGAAGCTATGGTGAGGGGGAACACTACAGTACTTGTTTAATTACTCCCATTAATTACTAAAGTAATTCAGGAGTGTGCTGAGTTTGTGTGTTGTGCAAATCTGTTGCCTTAGTAAATGGAGACACCAAGCTGAGGAACAAAACTAATTTGCTTTATGTCTGCCTTGGGACAGCTGCTCTCTGGATTGTGACCCACTCTGATTAAACATGCAAGGAAGTGGATGGCTTGATAGTAAGATATTCTATGTTAATGTTTTTGAAATGGCTGAATGATAAAAAAAAAAATAATTTATATTAATATTTTTTGAAGTCCGTTTTAGTAGTAATAGTTTTTCACCACCAAAAATAGTGGCCATTTAAAAAAGGATTTGAATTAACAGCTATATAAGCAGTTTCTTAAGTATGGAAACATAACTTAGTCTATTCCATCTCTTCATTTTTTTATCCTACCTATGTATTTCAGGGTTGTGGGGAACTGGTGGCTATCCTGCCAGTATTTGGGTCAGTGAGAGGACCGACCCCTGAAAGGCACTTCAGTCCACTGCAGAGCACAGTCACTTGTCACATCTAAGGAGTGAACAGCCTAACACTCGCATCTTCTCTGTGCCACCAGGGCAGTATGTTATAATTAATTTTTTTATTTAGCCGATACCTTTATCCAAAGCAAAGCAAGTTATAATATACATACGAGAATAATTAGAAGGTGCAAGCATCAAAAGCAACAGAGAACAAGATTTTAAAAACAAGCAAGAGGGAGTAGTAGTACTATTACATAATTAAACCTGCAACCAGACTAAGATGCAAAAATCAATATCCTAAATTCTTTGTCTGTACAACAGCAGTTATCCTGTAGAAGAGGCATTAAGCAGTTCCAATATATTCAGTGAAAAAGTGAGTTTTCAAACAATGCCTATACATGATTAAATTGGGTGCAGTTCAAAAGGGCAAAGGGAGATAATTTCACAGGTTTGTTGCAAGAATGGAGAAACATTATCCAGTCTTGAAGTTCCTGGCAAGAGTAGTAGGGGCATGTGGAGAAACCAAAGATGTTGACAAGAGAAACATTAAGGAAACCATAGGTCAACACAAGACTTTTAAACTAGACCTTTGCAGCATCAGGAAGCCAGGGAAGAGACCAAAGAAGAGGAGTAGTAGGAGTGAAATGAAGAACAGAGAACACCAGTTGAGCAGCTGGAGAGATCGGATAGCAGTTGTAGGAATCCCCATCAGGAGAGAGATGCAGTAGCCAGCTAAGAGAGAGAGCCAGGTCCTGAACAAGGACATGTTTCATAATTACTGAGGAAAGCTTAGATCCTCTGAATCTTGCGAGGAAAGACTACACCTTGATTGGGTCATTGAAAAAGCATATTTACTTAGTGAAAGTGAGGAATCCAGAGTCATACCAAGGTTCCTGACCATGACTGATGGCGACCTCTTCAAGAGCAGTGCTTAGAGACAAATCTGAGGAAGGAGAATTAGTAGGCAGGTATAGGATGTCTGACTTTGAAAGGTTAAGTTTAAGGTGGTGAGCAGTCATCCATGATTAGATGACAGGGAGACAACTGGAGATGCGAGTTGGAACTTGTGAGTTGTAAGAAGGAAATGAGAGGAAGATCTGCACATCGTCAGCATGGAGCTGGTAGGAGAAGCCATAAGAAAAGACAACATTGTCTAAGAAGTGAATGTAGAGAGAAAAGAGAAGTGGACCCTTCAGACACACCTGTGGAGTTTTCATCCAAACTGAAAAGTAATTTGTTTTTCTGGTTGAGGTTCATTTTGAAATATAGTAATGTTATTTGAGTTAAGTTAGAATGCTTAGCTGAGTTCTGTGGTCACCCCCAGAGCGATGTGTAAGAAACCATGCCACTTTGGAGCTGTTAACTCAGTGCATTTGTGTCTGTTCATTATCAAATGCTTACTTTATAACCAATATTTACAATACAAATAAATTAAATGAGCAAAAACTAAAGCAAATGAATGGACAGATGAATGAGTTTATAAATATAACAGCGTAAATATAGCTATGCATGTACTGAATGTCTCAGAAAGTGACACCCACATTGCAGGTTATTTCTGAATTTACAGGTTTTATGGATAAGACAGAAAATAGATGAGGTTTAATTAAGTGTACATTTAAATTAACACTAGCAATTATCCTCTTTTAAAAACGTATTAAAAAAAAAAACCTGCTATAGTAATACCCAGGGAGCAAGCTTTAGGACACAAACTAACTTTGAATTAGTTTTAAATTTCAGAAATTATTCATGTAACAAGCTGGAAGACAATTTGGTGCATCTAAAAAATGCCATCCAGCATCAAACTATCCTTTATTTCAATGTTTATCTAATAAAGTGCTCTTCCCCAAACAAAAGCTGCTCTACCAATTGAATACAACATTTCAAATGAACAGAATACAATAATAAATAATTCAATATGTATTAAATCAGAAGGAAATACACTTCAACATGCCTACCTAGATAAAGATTAAGTGGACGTACATGGCAGTACACTTACAGTGGGAGATGACAACCCGGAAACATCAGAATTGGTGCAGTGGTATTCAGATGAGTACATACACCACCGCATCACATAGCCAATTAAAAGGCAGGGTGATGCAGGACAATTTAAAATAGTGCTTTAAATGTTGCCTTTGTAGAGCATCACAAGCAGACCCAAAGAGCAGACATTGTTTCTGAGATCTACACTAGATCTGAGATCTATCTAAGATCTACACTTTAGCCACCCAATTTCATTGTTGAGTCCCCTTAATCAAATTCAGGGTTGTGGAAGAGTAATATATCTCAGCATTGAGAGTAAGGACAGGATGTGAGGGCACTTTTACTTGCACAAAGTCAGCTACTCATACAGGGACTGTTAGGAGCCACCTAACATGTACACGCTGGGGAGAAAAACCCTCACCAACACAGGAAGACTATGCAAACTCCAGACAATACATGGATCAAGATTCAAGCCCAGTCTCCAGGAGCTGTAAGACAGATGCATTAGTCATTGCACCACTGTGCCAACTATAATTCAATTATCAGTCCTGCCATATCCAACGACCTTGGCATACAACTGGTATATGTTGCAGCAACACTGATCATACGGCAAGAATGGATCCTGAATTGGGCACCACTGCACCCCACACACATAGAATGCACCATTAACACAATGCATTACAAATCACACAAGGGTAAGTTAGTAATTCTCCACACTTTTGTAATTTTGCCCAGGTTGGCAGTTCAGCTTTCCCTGTGCACATATAGAAACGTGATGTGCCTGTGGTCACTGTAGTAAAGTTTCGAACTTGATGTTTCTGTTCTGTTGTTGCTTTCTAGGAGTAAGCATGACTGCTCTTCAATCTGTTTGCACCAAAGAAGAATAGTGATCTGCTTTTTATGGGCTGAAAGTATGCTGAATTCCTCGTTGGTTCATCAGAGCCATGGTACAGACTTGCTCAACGGTGAAATCAATATTGGATGTAGATGGGCTTTCTACTTCTCTTTCAGGCACTTTTCCAATGATTTGTGAACTTCTCAATCTGTTCAAATACTGCCACCATATTGTGCAGATCGTCTCCTGTGGATTTCAGCCCGTGGTACACTTGCAGCTCATAAAAAGTGAATCACTGCTCGCTGCTCTTCTTTGGTGTAAATGGAGAGTAGAGTGGCCATGTTTACCTCTAGAAAACAATAAGACTAACTTTACCACTGTGACCCCAGATGCACCATGTTTCCACATGTGCATGAAGAAAGCTGTGCAGCCAACCCAGACAAAATGTACAGAAAAGTGCAGATAATTAGAAGCTTATTCTTGTAAAAATTCAAAATATGTTTCAGTTATGTAATATATACCGTTTAGATTGGTGCATTTTCTATAATGTTCCTAGTGCTGCATTATGTTATCAAGATTCATTTTTTGTTGGAGTAGGAGCTGGGCTCATTCTGATTTTATTCTGTTTTAATTGTCATCATGGAGAGCCATTAGAAACCGCGGCCTCCTCCTGTTATTGCTGCACTCTGCAGACACAGAATGAAATCCTTTCCATAATTTAGCAGTTAAAACAAAGAGAGACAGAGAGAGAGAGCGGGAGGTCTTCAGGGAGAAAGGCAGTTCATTTCACTCAGTCATGAACAGCAACGTGGTGCTGCTCATCTCCAGTCCTGTGTAGCAGCTCCTGTGACACAGATGGACTTCCTTTGTCATGGAAGGCTGCATTAAGTACATGTTCTTGTTATAAGGAATTGTTGAATCAGTGCCTGCTCGGATTTCAAATTGTAATCTTTGGTTTAATGACCTTATTAGAAATCTGCTTGTGCACAGCTATAATTAAAAGGTACAAGTTTCTCCCTCCCATGGTATTAACAGATGTTTTTCTAATTTTGAGAAAACAAGAATGTATTTTTCACATCATTTTAAAATTATTCAATTATTATTATTTTACAGTCTTTATTTTTTATTTCCTGTCTAAGAAAGTGTGATGCCTCCACTCATGAACACACTCTCATACTGGGCTTCATTCCAGCCAAGAGATTTCAAACAGATAATCTGCCTTACATTAGAGTGACGGCACAGCTCTGCAGTATGGAATGACTCCAACTGGCACATTGCTGGATAAGTGGGTCAGATAATTAAATTAAAGGAAGTGTAAGTAAGGCACTCTTCAGGGACTTGGATCAAACCCTTGGATTTACAAGACCTGCTGTCGCTCACCAACTTCATAATCACATTCTCCTTGCTTTAGTGTAGTGTGTGAACAGGTAGTGCTGCATTCTAGTGTTTGATATTGGTTTGGTGTTTATAAAAAAAACAAAGCAAGCCATTAACCCATTTCCTGCTTTTTAGACAAATACCACATCCATACAATGAATGTAAAGTGAAAAGGTGCTAATTTTTCAATAAGATATGAAATCTTATTGAACGCACCAATTAACTGGGTCCTACCTTGAGCCCAGTGCTGCCATTATTGGTGGCAGCTTCTCACAACCCTGAGCTAGCTAAGTTGGTTAAAAACAATGTATGGGTAACAGAAATTATGCCAAATAAATAATTTTATACAGTATCAGCCCAACTCTTCATTCCTACTTGACGCTTAGGTTGCAGTTGTAATGGTAGCCATTAGATGAGATTTGTGAGTTCAGATGGCACAGTGATTTCACAATGGCGCTTAAAATTATTGTCAGACCTTCCAATAATGCCTGCAAGTGTGAAATCGGTGAAGAAAGGGGTCATAGCAGTTACCTTGGCATAAATGACAATGTGAAATGGCTATGGAAGCACACATGACGACAGCAGTCGGTCACAACACTGGCAGTGTGCATGGGTGACTCTTGTTTGACAGCATGAAGGAGAAGTATAGTCATCAGAGCTGTGCGAGAAAGTAAGATGGGTACCTGCTGGCATTTGCACACATATCTCCTGTTTCAGTCACCTACACATTTTGTCACTAGCCTAATGCCCTTCACTCCACAAACAACTGCAGATGCAAATGAGAGGCAGTGCTTCACAGGCTGTCAGGTGGGAAGGCATTTCATAGAACTCTTCTTCTGGAGGCAAGAAGTATCTGTCTGACTAGTGCTGCAAGTCAACATTGTATCCACTCATTATGTAACTGGCCACAGGCAAGTGATAAAGTAAACCAGACCCACCTGATTACTAGTCCTGCTACAAGTCTAGTCTTTCTTTGGTGGAGCGCTACTATAGGCAGAGCCTCATCTCAATTCTATCAGTCACTCATCTCTCTTTTGGGAAATCTCAAGCTTTCCTTGTCTGTAATAAACCACATCTAACTGTTTTTTTTCTTTAAATTCTGTTTGTCACCACATCCATATCTCAAATGCTTTGTGCCACTTAACAATGATGCAGGTGACCACAGAAATTATGGATCTTTGTATCTGTGGATAATTATGGGCCAGTCATTGAGTCAATGCAGCAAATGGTCAGGGAGAAGTTCTGGAGTAGACTTGGGAAAGTTTGTGTATATTAATTGGTTCATGAACCATTTAGTGCTGCAGCTGACCGATAAGAAAACTCAGGGTGGAGTTTGGTGTGTCTGCATTCTTTGACAGGACCATATCCAATGTAGAGCATACAAGTGCTCTTCTGAATTAATTTTTAATTGATCCCTTCACTTGATCCAGCAGTAACACAGAACATAAAGTCATACTTCAAAACAGTAAAAAGAAACAGTTGGACAGGACAGTTATCTAGAGCTTTGTGACTATTACAAAAGCGTAAGATCTGCAGCCGTACACACACAGTATACTTAGTGTACATTTGACATATTGTTTTAAGACACATTGTCTCTATGCTAATGTATTGGTATTATTTGGATAGGGTGAGAAATGAGTATCTGTCAGGATATTTGTAATCAAAAAAGTGTAGCAGTAGTTCCTCTTAGTATATTGTGGAGCCATGAGCAAGTGGCTATGGGTGCTCCAGGACTATCCAGCATGGAGGGGATAGAAACATTAGCTATAATAACCCCTAATTTTGCCATCACTCTTTTTCTTCACCTGTTTCCAGTGATTGCACGGATTAATCTTGTAATACAGTTGGCTTTCCTGATCAGTTTTGACATTCTGTGTTCACTGAGCTGCTGCTAATCTCCCAACAGTGCACAGCATAGAACAGTTTACTAGTAATAATGGACCTGTAGAACATCCTCAGCAGCTTCTCACACACATTGAAGGACCTGAGCCTCCTCAAAATGAAGAACCTCCTCTGGTGTTTTTGCACAGTAGGTCTGTGCTGTTATCCCAATTCACTCTACTGCTCAGAAGTGAGCCCAAGAAATGTATGGGACTGCACCACTATCTCATAATCGTGACTCTTCTCAGGTTCTGCCTGGCACAATGGAAGTCCACTATCTCCCTTTCTCTCTTTCTCCCTCTCTCTGTCTATCTACTGTTTAATAAAACACTAAGGTCTGTGTTTCCAGTCACTCAAAGTAATCTGATTGATCAGTTTGGCTTTGATGTGATTGGTCAATTAGGTGATCTGATGAAACAGGAAGTGTGAGTGTGAGACACATGACAAGGAATAAAGGCGCAGGCTGAGAGAGTCTCCTTCAAAGACGTAAAGTATAAAAGCAGACAGCAGCCAAGTAAGGCACCTCTGACAGAGAAGCAGGTATTATAAAAATGCGCTCAAGAAAGGGAGCGCTGGTGAAGAAAAGTTAAGACACACGCAGGTACAGAGGAAAGGCTCTGAAAGTGCAACTGGAGTAAAAGATAGCAAATATTTGTAATTAATATTACCAAGGTATCCCGAAGGTTGCCGATTCGAATCCCCATCACTGCCAAAAGGCCACTGCTCTGCTGGGCCCTTGAGCAAGGCCCTTAACCTGTAATTGCTCCAGGGGCGCTGTACAATGGCTGACCCTGTGCTCTGACCCCAAGGGGTATGCGAAAACTACCAAATTACTAATACAAGAAATTGTATAAGGCGAAATAAAGAACAACAAAAAAAAAAAAAGAGTGTATCAGCCTTCATGTGTCTAGGATGGTTATGGGGACCAAAGTAGCACTTAGCTGTGGGTTATATCCAAGAATATCCGTATGTTGTTCTCACCAAAGATAGTGAAGTCCATTTGTGGAGGACTAGAGAGTCACTGGCAGCGTCAACATCCCTTATATATACTTATGCAAATAGGGTCTGTGTGTCTGGGTTAAGTTTAAGTTGCAAGAGTAGATCAATCCAACAACAAACTTGATTAAGTTCTACTCATCCATTAATGATAAGTTTGCTGTAACAAAACCAACAAACGCAACAATTTACAAACTCGAGTGCTGGAAGGAAAAGAAACTCGGGTCTTAACATGTAGCCAAAATCAATACATATTAGAAATCTTTTATTTTAGGTAAAAAAAATCAAATGATTGACTGTATGATAATCTTAATAATTAGCTTCAAACTGTCCCTTCAACATATGTCGTCAGCGATAAGCTGTTCCCTATATGCACTCTTATTCGTAAATACAGCTTAATGTTGTCAGCATTAAACTTACCAGGCCTGATAATAGCAGATAGTGTTGTAAACTGTATTCTGAGATTTTTCAGGTAAGGAAGACAACTGTTTTGCGTTTCTTATACTCATTAACTATGGCACAGGAAAGTTAGAATTTCACTGTATGCTGTATACATGACAGTAATGACTCTATAATTGCAAACTGTGTTGAGCATTGTGGTGTTATATCTTAGATTAAATCTAAGACACTGCAACATGGATGACACAATGTGTAGTTGCTATGGATCCATAGTATGATGTCAGCTCCCTTTTGTGATCAACACGCTAGCCTGCCGCTTACCAGACATTTAAAATATTCAACAAAAGAATATTAAAGTAGACAGGCCTTTTAAAATCCATCCATTTCCCAACCCGCTGAATCCGAACAGGGTCACGGGGGTCTGCTGGAGCCAATCCCAGCCAACACAGGGCACAAGGCAGGGAATCAATCCTGGGCAGGGTGCCAACCCACCGCAGGCCTTTTAAAATGTGGAAGAAAAACTTCATAAATATAGAAATATTTGCAAAGCTGGCACACTTACAGGACAGAGACAGCCTCTGTTAAGAATAGGCTATGAGGCATATTCTCTCATGAATTCTTTGCTTTTAAAAACACCTGTTGTGGACATTACTGAGAAAGAAACAAACTGAATGAAAAGTGAATGGCTGCTTAGGACCTTGGCAGTAGTGCGACAACAAAGCACAGACAGAAATGGGCACACATTGCAAAGCAATGACTTTATTTCTGTCGAGATCCTGTGTATTGACTTTGACTTATTTACACAGTATGCGCAGATAACACAACATGCCACACATTTTCAGGTATTAGTGGTGGCATGGAAATCAATGTGCTCTTTTTATTTCATACTTGGGTGGCCAATGTCATCATCATCATCACTTACAAAACTTGATAAACATACAGTACTAAGAAAAAGTCTTAAGCCACCAAATGTTGCGTACCTGGACATGATATGTTTATTTGCTCATGAAAACCCTATTTAACCTCAGAGTAAACACAAATTAACTTTGACACAACAAAAAGTAACAAGAATTTCTTATGGTTCCTAAAAACTTGGCTTGGTTTCCAAACCTCCCCTGTATTTGGCCAGTTCCACCAACTTAACCCTGATTTAAAATAATGATAGGTTTGCAAGATGGCCAAGTTAAAAAGTAAATGGGTCTATTGGATGGTATCCACAAATACTGGGGTGCGGTGAAGACAGCTTTTTCAATTTTCAAGTTAACATGCTGTGCTGCAGCTAAATAACATTCTTGTGAAAAAGCAACAAGCAGAAGAGATTTTAGTATGCAAAAACATTTGCAGAAAGTCCTATAAAGCAATGAGTCAATTTTAGAAGTTTTTGGCTCTCAGAGGCACTGGTATCAGAGAGGAAAAGTACATAGATGCCTGTCTGCAGCCCTCTGTGAAGCATGGTGGTAGTCCTCAGGTGGTCTAGGTGTTCAGTTCAGCCAGTGGTGTTGAGAATCTGGTCAAAACTGGTGGAAAGATAAATGCTGAGAAATACAAAAAATGTTTATTATGCTGTGCTTTCGAGAAAATGACTCATTGGCAAAGACGTCATCTTATACACATATATAAAATATTATAAGGACTGTTTAATATTAATCAATGGATGTTATGCTCAGACTATATAAAGCAATAGTAAGATTGCATCTGGAGTATTATGTGCAGTTCGGGTCCTCACGCTACAAGAAAGACATAGCAGCACTTGAAGCTGTGCAGAGGAGAGCAACCAAGTGCATCCCAGGATTTAAGGACATGTCCTTCTCTGATAGGCTCAGAGAAGTAATCCTATTTAGTTTCGAGTAAGGGAGACTGGATGAAGATCTAATGTAGGTCTTCAAAGTCCTCAAAAGGCATTGATAAAGCAGGTCTAGCAGAATTCATTCAACTTAATAGTGAATCAAGTAATCGAGGATACCAGTGGAAATTAAAGGCAGGGGCATTTAGGACTGAAGGCAGGAAGTTCTTCTTTATACAAAAAAGTTTTGGGAATCTGGAACAAACTACTGAGTCATGTAGTTGAAGCAGAAAGCTTGCCAACCTTTAAAGAAGTGTCTGAATGAGATATTGGGACCACTTAGCTGAAACAAATGAGCCTGATGGACTGAATGGTCTCCTGTTGTGTGTTAAATCCTTTATGTTCTTATATTCATTACATTTTGTAAGTTAAATTGTTAAAAATCCCCATCATGAACTGAAGAAAAGTAAAAGTTCTTTCACATCTGAGCTCTTTGAGGTCAAATATAGAAAATTTACAAGAGGCCTATTTAAATAGCAAAACTGAGAAGGGGAAGGGGTGTTTATATTGATTTGATTTGCTAACAAACATAAATATGTAAAAAGTAGCATTAATTGAATTTTGGTGTCTGATTCATAATATTATTCATAAAATTATTATGATTTTTAAGTAAATCAACACCATAAAACCAATATTTAGTTTAATGCAGCTTTTAACTGGGTGTAATTGGTGTATTTATTCAAGTTTTCAGTATGTTCAAGGTAATATGGTTTATACTAGTGAATATCATCAGAGCAGTTCCTGTAGATCCTCCACACATAAAGAATATAAAATTAAATCTCTGAGTGTGGCTTCTGCTACTTGCTGTATATTTCCTGGAGTGGACAGAGAAGACACTTTTCTTATATTGTCTTAGACGCCCTGAAGCAGACAGCAATATTACCCATCTTGGGAAGAAATCCCCCGTGGCGGTGAGGTAACGATCAAGATAATACTCAGAAAATGGATGAATACAAAGAAAGCCATCTCCACAGGCAGAGTGGGGCTGGATAAGAAGGGTACATATAAATCAAATGCAAATAATCTCTGTAATTCCATCCATAAACTAAAAATAGTGGTAATTAGAAGTGTGGCTTAACTGGAAGGAGCTGCTTGTGTATAATTAGCTGGTGCGTGACTATTGGCCAGTGATGTATCACCACCGTCTGTATTCCCTAGGATGTAATTTAGGAATTGGTTAATGTATTTGATGGCTGATGTAAATTTAAAAAAAAAAGCCCAAGGGCAAAGTTTAGCTCTACCCACCAGCAGGTTTTGAAGGAGGCTCAGGTTTCCTTGCCACGCAGCCTGCAGAAACTGCCTCTGGGGAAACGTGGAAATTTTCACAGCAGACAATAAAATTCCCTGAATGGTTGGGTTCGACACATGTACTGCTGTCTGGTTGCTATGGTTGCAGAGGGTGATGTCAGCTCCCTTTTTGATCAATGACTGCACAACCTGGAAGAAGATCAACAATAAAATGACAGTTTTGGCTGCACACTGTATCTAGTAATGTAAAAAAAGACATTTCTATTAGAATATTATGAAGAAAGCCTGTGTGTCCATTAACTAAGGAAAATGCACTAGAGATCAAACACTGGAGTAGTATAAGATTCTTTAATGCTGATAATCCATCACAGAACAAAAGCAATTTACAATAAGAAAAAATATTAACACAAAATAATAATTTGCCTGATTAGGAGCACTTTATCGCAAAGCACAGTACATTTCAATGGTTGGTAAGATCGGTTTATCCATTTTCCAATGTGTACAAAGCAAAAGATACCATAATTAATAGCTGAAAAACAGATTGAGCATATCAGTATTTATGTTTTTCTGCATGTGAGCCTGGGATCTGCTCTTCAGCCTAGCTATATGGCCACTTAAAAGTCAATTCTCAAGGATTTCTCAATAACAACGCAGTAATTAGTAAATCTTTAAGTTATTTGAACTGCATTTTTGTGCTTTAGAAACTATTAAATATTGTATAAGCTGTTTTTTTTCTTGTGTTACTGAAGGAAAATGTAAATGAGAAGACAATTGTCTTTGTAGCAAATAACAGTGAAGCAGGTTAAACCTTTGTTTAGTAGGTAACAGACACAAAAGAACACCCATAGAGCCCATAAAAATGAACAATGAACAGGAATGGGTTTGCTGCATACAAGTCAAGTCAAGTTGGGGAGCATGCACTGGTACAGTGTGTTGCCACACCCACCACACGACGAAACAACTCGGGATCCCGGTGGACAACCCCCCAGGCAGACTCGCGGTCCAGTCCCACCCTCCGGAAATGACCTATCTGCCGCAGCCAGGTGTTACTTGGGCGACCCCTTGGCCTGGTGCAGCCACTCGGGTCCCCATCAATGTGGATCTTACAAGCTGAATCACCCTCGGGGAAACGCGTGACATAGCCATAGTGCCATAACTGACACTTCCTCACAATGCAGGTAATGTGCCTCATTCGGGACTCCATGAGCAACCGCTCATTCGACACAAAGTCAAACCAACGGTACCCAAGGATTTTCCGGAGAGACACAGTACCAAAGTCTGCATACTGGATACTGTATACGTAAAGTGAGCTCTTATGATGAGGCATTGTACCTTGGTATGGTATTGTGGGAAGTTACTTCTGAACACCATTTCAAATCTGTCTATACACTGGGATCCAAACATGCTTTCCTTTAATTTGCAAATCATGTAATTAAAAGCAGCACTGAAAATTTGGGGGTAAGCACATTGCAATCAGAAATGAGGAAGCAGTTACGGACACAAAAGGTTGTGAAAATGTGAACAAAAATGACATCCAGTGAAGGTGAATACCCAGGCAGTTTATAAAAATTCGAGGGTAAATCAAACTGTAAAGGCAATTTGAAAATTATGCAGTAACCACAATGGATCAAAGCTGACACAATTCAACACCTTCTCAATGGCTTGTAGGTAGTTCAAACACGCATTACACAGTGCAGCGCTCTGCCATTTGTCTAGTTGAAGCCAAGGTCAAATGAACGTGGATACTTAGCTACGGGATTGCACCATGCATTAGTGAGATTACTTTGGGCAGAGCGAGTGAAATCTGCTGAAATTCACCAAAGGGTGTTGGCTCAGTATGAAAGTGAAAACAGTATGAATCAACGAAAAGTTTATGAATGGGTAGAAAGGGTTAAAGCGGGAAGAACAAGTGAACTGATGAATCTGGTCGACCATCAGCCTCACGCACACAAGTCCACATTGATATGGCAAAGGTTTGCATTTGAGAAGACCATTGTCTGCGGCTGCTGCACATTTGGATATCAGCTATGGATCTGAATGTGCCGTAGTGCATGATGACTGGGGGTACCGTCCACAAGTTTCCACAAAACGGCTAACCAAATTACATACAGATCATACAAGCCAACATCTTTCAGTGAATTTCAGCAGGTTTCATTTCTTCTGTCCAAGGAAATCTCACTGTGGTGTGTAGTTCAATCCCGCAGTGGAGCATCCATGTTCATTTGACCTTTTCTTCAGCAAAACTAACAGCAGAACACTGTGCTGTGTGTGTCTTTAAACTGCCCATAAGCCATCAGAAATGTGTTGTATTGCATCAGCTTCTATCCATTGTGGTATCCGCATAATTTTCAAGTTTCCTTTACTTTTTTGACTTACCCTCATCTTTAGTTGGGAAATTGGGGTCACTTAGACTTTGTATACTATGTTGTTCCTTCTTTCAAGTTAATCTGAAGATGGTAATAGCAAGACGTTTGGAAAGAGGAAATCACAGTCCATAATCTTGATATAAATTATTCTACCAGGGTTGTTTGTATGTCTGTCCAGGATTTTAAATCACTTGTAGCTCACAAACCGTTTGACCTGAAATTTGGTACACATATACTACGTGACGTCTACTATCCAGTTTCAGGGTGATGATTGACCTCCAAGGTCATTCCTCTTTTTATTTTTATTTTATTTTATTGTAGAATCAACTCTTGGCAGCAGGCAGCAGGGTTGCCATGTGGCGTGTGTGTATGGGCGCCGTTCTCAGCCCTACCACCTTCGCCGTCACTTCCCCTTCCTCTTCAAATCTTAAATCTTTCTTGTGGCAGATTGAAGACTTGCGTGCCAGCTTAAGTTAAAAATGAAAATGTACTAAGTAATTGCAACACAAACACTGACTTAATCAGTTTTAACGCGAAAAGGTGACGATGAAAAAAGACAAGAAGCAGGCTGCTAAGGTGGAGAAAAGAAGAGCTGCTCAGGTAGGAGCAAGCGCATCAACCTCTAAGCAAACGAATCCTAAACGTACAGAGAAAGAGGATGAAAACTAGGGATGCTCAAGTCAAGTGTATTCACATCGCGTTATTGTGCAGTGCGCCGTTACTGGTTGGCTTATAAAAGTGTTTTTGTTATGACATTACATTTTATTATGTTTGAAAAAAATATCTGCAAATTCAATGGCGTTTAATATAACTAAAAGTATACAAAAGAGCTTAATTATATTAAAAAAATACATGGAAATATAAAATATCCATAATCAAATAAAATAATTGTATAATCTATATGTGCTACTTTATTGTTTTTACTTGAATGTTTTATGAAAGCATGTTTGCAGTCTGAAACAATACTAAGAATATTTTGGAGTGCTTTTTATGTTGATGGTTCGTCTTCTATATTTGAAACGAGTCACATTGAGAGCCTTAGTCTAACAAAGGCTGAGCATTTTGGGTTCAGCTGTAGTCCACTACTTTATCTTGCTTTGTTTGGAAAGTTTCTTCTGTCTTTGGGGCGTTGAATCTAAACAGAACCACATCCTACCTGGGTGGTGAGTAGCAAAGAAGAGAGTAGAGAAAGAGTGAGGGACAGAATATCCACAGAATGGGGTCTGCAAATTACTTGAAGGAGTCGCACTGATGCCTCTCGATAGAAAACATTACTCTTCCAAGTTTAGTTACATGTACTCTAACAGCACTCAAGTGTATGAAGACCCAACAAAATCACAACTGCTCCGATAGATTTCCTGCTGCTGACTCTAACAAGCCTTAAGGTTGATGCATTCAATTAAAATGCTTCTTCTTTCCGCAGATTTGTGTCCACCAAACAGGCTTAGGATGCCAAAGGCTATCCAAGCAGCACTGGCTGTAAATGTAAGAGCCTACTATGAATGGGGAATGCTGTCTCTAGCCAACTTTAATTTCACTTAGTAATAAGAATACTAACTGTTTTCATTAAATAATACCAAAATATTTTAGTTTAACAGGTTTATGCCTTTATAAAAGAATAATTAAGAGGCAGAACAGAAAGGCATATTACTGTATACTAAATTATTACTTTCATCCTGAACGAGGCTTTTAATGAAGTTGACGAAAATGAAAAGAAAGGAGTTTTCCAAAACCTCTGACTCTTAAATATGTCTAATTGAAAATTAATAAATCACTTGGAGTGCTTTTAACACTGTTTATCACATACAAAAAGGATCAGTTCACTCTTTACTTTTAACACTGAAGTTTAAGTGTCATTTAAATTTAGTAGCACTTCAGTGATATCCACTTTGACATATCCAAGAGTTGTGTGCTGAAATGTACAAGTTTGACAGAAGGAAAACATCGATTGTACAGATCAAGGAATTTTCCCATCTCGTGGTATCTTATTCAAGTGATTTAAATGATTGCTAGAATGCGGTTTTATAGTAGACCTGTATTAATTCAACACATCTAGTCTCAATATTTATAGAAAAACTGAAAAGGATTTCAACATTCTAAAAATATTGACTGTAGAAAAATGTCAGTCATCATCATCCTCCAACCCGCTATATCCTAACACAGGGTCATGGGGGTCTGCTGGAGCCAATCCCCACCAACACAGGGCACAAGGCAGGAACAAACCCCGAGCAGGGTGCCAGCCCACCACATGGCACACACACACTCACCAAGCTCACACTAGGGACAATTTAGGATCGCCAATACACCTAACCTGCATGTCTTTGGACTGTGAGAGGAAACCCACGCAGACACGGGGAGAACATGCAAACTCCACGCAGGGAGGACCCAGGAAGCGAACCCAGGTCTCCTTACTGCGAGGCAGCAGTGCTACCACTGCACCACCCATATGGTAAAATGTCTCCTTAGAAATTGACTGCTAATTATTTTAATTTTTTTTTTTGCTACAGTAAAACTCTCATGGTTTTCAAAAAGGACCATCAGGACAGCTTTTAAAAATGTCTGAGTATAAAGATGTTTTTGATAAAGATCATAAAGATGTCATTAATGAAAGTAGTACTGTCACTCTTGATCACACAGCACCCAAGTTTAAAGAATTTCCCCAGAGCAATTAAACAAAAATATACAGTAGCTGAAAACCTGTTATATTGGTAGTACAATCAAAATCCTAGATTTGACATACAGGCCCCCGCTGCAGTGTTTCCCTAAGCTGTCCCTCTTTTTCCTTCACTAAGTGAAGTGACATATGATTTAATGCCCACTTGAAGGGAAAATCATTGCCAAACCCTGGCTAGTATTAAGGGCAAGCATGGAATCTTTACAAAATAAAAAGTTTATTCTGACAAAATGCTCTTTAATAACACTGTAGATATGTGGAGCAAAAGAAGCAAGGAATTGCCTGAAAACACTAAGGCAATCCAATGCAAAGACCAAATACACTTGTCATGACTTGATATGATTTGGGGTCCTCAGAGGCCGCCAGTGTTTGTTTCCATCATTAGGTCCACTTCCAGTGCTACTTGGGATGTGGCCTTTGAGGTCGGGACCCATGTGTGATCAACATGACAGGAAAAAAGGATGGCTATGAGTGCAAATCCTTATCCGATCTGCAAAAACCTAATCTCTGAAGTATTCAGAGTTTGTTTTGGTGTTCTTTTCCCACATGTACTTTTGGTTTTCACCCTTTTGTTCTCTCAACCATGATTATTGTCTATCGTATTGAGCTTCAGTCTTGTTTCAGTTGTTTTGTTTTTTACGTGCATCTCCTTGTTTTAGCTCTAAAAGTTTATCTGACAGATCAACAGTAATCCAGAATTGTAGTCAAACACAGACAATGAATTCTTGTGTATACTAAAGGCACAAGCACTGAAAAAATGCAATTAACTTGAGGCATTCACAATGAACCTCCAGGAACTGCCATCTCTCTGTCCTATAAATGATTGGCAGGTGACACAACCACAACAATGGAAGCTTATTTACATAGACAAAACTAAAAATAAAGAAGGGTGCTCATATTCAATGCAAATCAAAGAATGAAAAATGAACAAAAGAGACATAAAACATGAATTTGAACCCCAGCCAGGGGAGGAACTCTAGATGAGACATGATGGTGAGTACATATTTATGGATGCAAATCCCTTTCACTGTATTCTGATACAGTAGGAGATGCCAATTACTTTGTACAGGGAGAAAAGCCAAGCAAAATGACACCTTTTATTGGCTAACTAGAAAGATTACAATATGCAAGCTTTCGAGGCAACTCAGGCCCCTTCTTCAGGCAAGATGTAATCATTGTACAGGGATAAAGAAATGACCAATACCATCAATACAATGTTGAATAAATAAAGAACATCATTATTATGTCACTTGCAGAAATTCTCAGATGATTCTGCAGTTAAGGGCTGTATTGAAATGTGAGGTGAGACAGAGTATAGGAATCAGGTGGAGATGTTTGTTTGTTGGTGCAAAGAGAATTGTCTGCACCTTAACATCAGCAAAACCAAGGAACTGGTTATTGGCTTTCACTGAACCAACGAGTCTCTGTGTCCAATCACTATTCAGGGAGTGGATGTAGAGGTGGTCCACTCCTACAAGTATTTGGGGGTCCACATTAATGGCAGGTTGGACCGGTCTCTGAAAATGACGAGCTCTGTAAGAAAGGGCAGAGCAGGCTCTTTATTCTTATGAGACTGTATTCCTTTAATGTGGGAAGTGACATCCTTCACGTTTTCTATAACTCTGTGATGGAAAGTGTGATTTCATGCGCTGTGGGCTGTTTAGCTCGTAACATCACTTCAAGAGAGGCCCACCGAATCAACAAGCTAATGAAAAAGACAGGCTCAGATATGGGGCACACTATGGACCCCTAGCAAAGGACAGGATGAGGACATTATGAACCGCAATATTATTAACAATAGCAATATGCCTATATACAGTAATGCCTCGCTCTGGCTGTGACAAGACAAGTCAGACATTTTGTTTTTAAATTTTCTCCTTTTAAGACATTCTGGTGTTTATTTAGACCAGGGGTCCCCAACCACCGGTCCGCGACCCACTACCGGGCCGCAGCTGTCTGACAGCCGGCCGCGAGAGAACTGCCGGCAACGGCGACTCACTCAGACTTTTCAGAACGCTTGGCGGGCGGGGCTTTGCAGCGGCGCAGAGAGAGGAGAGAGACCGAGGTGAGAGACTATTACAACAAAGTATTGTTACGGTCCCGACAGTTTCCCCATATGACACGAGTCTATAGAATTCGCGTTACTACAAAGTACATTCAGCAGATGCTTTCATTACAACGAAGTGACCTTGAAATGCCTGAATGAATCATCCACAGAGCAGTTAGATCTGTGGTCGCAGCTCAGATGTGCACGTTTGCACAACGATCCCCAAACAGAAACATTGTAAAAAAAATTCTTTCTTCGAACTTTCCTCGTACTGTTTTTTTTTTTGCTGTTTTTGTTTTCTGTGGTTTTCAGTGATACCTTTTGCTTATTGCTTGTCAACATTTGAAAAACATCCATTGGAATTTAACTAATTGTCACCCTCCTATAGAAACGGCAGACACGAAAAAAAACGATAACAGTGTTAATGTTTGTGATGTGCAATCTGTTGGAATGGCAAATGCAAAGCATATGTCTTTGTTATATGCAAAAAAAGAAGAAAAATCTCAGGCTGCAAACGTATGCAAACTGCTTAATAACTTAATAATAAAAGAAATGCTATGTAAATTGTGTATAAAATTGCACCCCCACACCCCCAACCCCCCCCCCCCCCCCTCCCACCGGTCCGTGGAAAAATTTGCATCTAATAAAGTGGTCCTTGCTGTCAAAAAGGTTGGGGACCACTGATTTAGACCATAGTGTGTGTGTGTGTGTGTGTGTGTGTGAATAGGTATTTATTTATTTAAAGAGCTTCTGTAAAAAGCCTAATTTCTTCCTGGGGACAAATACTGTTCTATCTATCTATCTATCTATCTATCTATCTATCTATCTATCTATCTATCTATCTATCTATCTATCTATCTATCTATCTATCTATCTATCTATCTATCTATCAGCAAATTGAATTACATAAATACACATTTAATGCCACACCTTCCTTATATGGTAATACTTGATCATCCAACCCCGCCTACATTTGACCCCGCCCCATTCCCTGCCCCGCAGAGAGGTGTACTTGCTTCAGCACACACAACTGCAGGTGTTTTCACAGTTTTGCCATTTCAAGTGGCTGTCAAATGTGTAAAAAAAGAATAAAATAAATCAATCAATATACAAGTTGAAGTAAAATTGACACTATAAACTAATTTGCAGTTGAAGTCACACAGAATGTTTCTCTGTTTTAAGATAAACAAGTCTGCAAATTCATCAATACTTTTCAATTGGAGATTTTGACAGTACAAAAATGTATAAAGCATACTGTATTCAGGATATCTCAACAAAAATTAACTGTTTGAACAGATTTCCTTGAAGAAAAAGTATGTCATGTCAACAGAATTGGTCCACTGGAAGACATGTTGTTTCATGCGGACAGAGGGAAGACATTGCTGACACAGTAGGCGCTTTATGGATGTAAACAATTGTACTGTGTCCTGATCTTGAAAAGCATCTTGAATGAATGTGTTAGCAAATATTTAATGATAATTGCAGCCGAATGCCCACATCCATTCCTCATTAGTTGATCTATAAATTGTATGTGTGTCATCTGTTTCCTTCAGTATGTGAGTTTTGTTCCCTCAAAGCTAACGTTAAAAAGCCTAAGACTTTATGTTGTGTCTAAACATCAGCCTTTAATGGATGTGTTAAGTCTCACCAAAAGAGCTTTTGTCTCTATTAGACGATTTTTTCTGCTCTAAACAACCTCCCCTAACATAACTGCTGTTCCTGTTATTAGTTAGAATTCATGGTTTACCCATAAAGAAAACCATCAAAGTGCATTAAATATTAAAAAAGTCAAATGAAAGTGCTTATTAATGTCCTTACCCCAGTGAGACCTTTTTCACATGCTGCGATCAGGGCAGTGCTGCCCGTTTCTGGGTGTTGAAAGTTGACATCTATTGAAGAGAAAGCTTCATCCAAAAGTATATTGTTTATGGCTTCCAGGTCACCTTCCAGAACAGCTTCTAAGAATTTGTGTATTAAGTTTCCTGTGTTCATGATGTGAGGGAATCCTGAGTCACCCTGAAAGGGAATTCAATAGATATCCTTGTTAGAAGTTAAATTTGTTTTTAATTCCTAACAAGGTTTTCACATTTGTTTCACGTCAATGCATACTTTTTCCTTTGAAACTGATTAATCAAACACACTACAAAACAACCAAACATGAAGGTCCTCTAAAACATACATTACTAAGTATTTGTGTAAGGCAGTCATTATATCATTAAAACCTAGCTAGCTTCAAGCAAATATGTCGCCTCGGGAAAATTACAAGTTAGTTGCTCAGATTTACCGCCAGCATCGATTGTCTCATTAGGATTTGCTTACGTCTGTGCTCGTCAGAGACAATAGTGGCTATTGTGGCCTGCAGGCAAAATGCATTGTTTAACTAATAATATGACGGTACTGTTTACTATCACTCAGGGCTCTCCAAGTGTGTGAAGTACAGTGACAACTGTAATTTAAATGTTTCCATCATTACAGCACATATCTAATTATGATTATAAACATGGCAAAGGCCTTGTTAGGAGAGAAGCAGTAAATTAACCCAAAGTCAGTGTTTATGTTGCTGGTGTCTCACGTAAAAATTCCCCTTCCCATACTGCACTCTTCATCCTGAGACAGCTAGCTAGTAGGCTATTGTGTTGAGTGGCTCTATGGCATTTTTTTTGCACCATCTATTGAACAACAGAGAAAAACGATAAGAAAAGACATAAAACCATTGAGCTAAAGAAGTCTGAAAATGGCTATTCTAGGGTGAATCTACAAAAAGAAAACATTTGCGGGATAATAATGGGCTGAAAAATGTTTTAAAATATTAGAAACAACATTCAGGGAAAAGGCTGCTTGTCTAACTTTTTTTTTGTTGTTGTTTTCCTGCCTGCTGTTAATGTTGGATTTTCGCATTAATCAAGCGCAGAGATTTAAATAAAATACATGTTGCCTTTATGGTTAATGAAAAATAACAAAACAAAAACCACCAGACCAAAAGGCACATGTAGAGACTGCATGTCTTACAGTTTCGCCACCAGCAAACTATTTTGGAGAAAGTAGGTGGATAGGATTGGTGGGTTTTGTTGGGCTGTTCTCATCAAAATTGTTCTAATGTTCTAAAAAACGACAAACGAAAGGGGACAAACTGAGTTTCTATTAAAAGTCATATGTATGTTAGGTTGGACAAAAAATATAAAAATAACCTAAGAGATTCAAATTCTCCACACAGTTAGTTTTATTCTTTATCATATGTATAATAAACACACAAAATGTTAATCAAAATAAGCAACATTTAGAGGTCAAACCATTCATCAGTTTTAATGTTATCTGAACTGAACAGCAGACAACTGTTCCAAATTTGTAAGTGTGTAGTATTAGTGCTGTTTTGATGAAGTCAGAAAATTTTTGTGGTAGCTTATGACTGGTTGAAGGATAAACTGCTGCTTTTCTTTGTCTGTATGTCATTGTGCCTCCTCTTTCAATTGTGTTGTTCACTACTGTCATGTGTGCCAACAGTCCATAACATTATTTGAAGATTGGATCATCTCTCTATTGTTTTGGTGGTTTCTTGGGAGGCCTTTGTCACCTTTTTACATAAGGACATCAAAGTACAATGTTGTCATTTTTGCTACCATATCATCTAACTTCATCAGTTCAGATGAATTTGTTAGTTTAAAAGGAATGTCTGGTAATTCTACAGCTTTTCACCATTTTTTTCTTTATTTCTACTTAGACTGTCATCAAAAAGGACTAAAATAAAAACTCCTTTTGTTGTGTCCATCAACCTACAAGAATTTTAAAGGGCAAACCAGGAGAGAGATGTGAAACAGAAAAGGGTCCAAACCAGAAAATCAGTAACAACAAAGTGAAAGAACAAGAAGAAAATCGAGGTCAGGAGGACAAAGCAAAAGTTAGGAACCCAAGAGGTCAATTCAAAAAAGAAGACAAATTCACAATAGGCTAAGAAAAAATATTTTTTATCTACAGCTCAGATAAAGACACAACAATCTGGGTAGCTATTTAATCCCACTGCTGCAAGCAACTGCCTGAAGGTGATGAACTTAGCCTTCACAGTCCCCAACGATAAGAAAGTTTACACTGGTCACTGACACAAGACAGCCGCCAGAAGAAATAAAATTTAAAAATATAACACTTACTACTAGAGAGATCTTGAAACTCCTACTTAAACTTCCACTTACTACTAAAATGTTCTGAAAACTCCAACTTACTAGTAGAATGTTCTCTGTTTCATTTTTGATTTATGGAGGAGGAGTGAAAGCTTTAGATTCGTCAAAAAATTTTGATCTCCAGTTTTTGACAGATCTCGACATTTTAGGGTCCACTGATACCGAAAATATTGATATCTTGATGATGGGTGTGTGTGTGTCTGTCTGTGTGTCACGGTTTCTTGAGGACGGTCTAGAGCTAAAACGTCTAGACGGAAAAATACGACACTCGAAACGTAAGCCTGTTGTGAGATGATGATGTGCTGATTAGTTTTTGAGCCAAATCATGCAAGAGAAAGAGACACTCTAGAGAAATCCTCAAATCAATTTTTGATAATATCTCAACAATTATGGTAAATACCATAATTCTGCAATTAATTATGGATTCTTCTTGTCAATTGCTATCCTAATGACCTATTTTATGATCTTATGATCAGAAAGATCATAAAATCAGAGCAATAATTACTGAAATGTTATAGAATAGTGTGAGTAACTTGGTTCCTATGGCGCAAAGCCTACTGACGCTAACGTCCCAATTTTTTCTTTATTGTTTATTAATTATAGCCAGCTAAGAACCCCACACATAATTGTGCATGTAGTATACCAATACAAATAAAATGTTTAGAGTGGAGTGGGCTCGAAATGTTTCACAATCAGCCCAGAATTTCACAGGTAAGCAAGCTATCTCCTATATAAGGTGTTTTGGTGTTTTATATGTAATAAATGTATTATACATGTAATATATATACATGACAATAAGGTGTCAGTTGTGGAAACCTTCACATTTCTGGGCTTTATAATCATCCAGGACTTAACATGGAAGACCAACATAGACTCCATAATAAAAAAAGCCACAACAATGGATGTTCTTCCCAAAACAGTTGAGGTAGTTGAATGTACCACAGGAGCTGCTGAATCAATTAGTTCTACACAACAGTCATTGAGTCTGTTCTCAGCTCATCCATCACAGTGTGGTTTGAATCAACAACTAAACAAGACAAGAACAGGCTACAATAGATAGTCAGGTCTCCCGAAAAGATCACTGGCACCAGTATTCTCACCTTACAGGACCTGTACTAGTCCAGAGTTAGGAAGCGGGCAGAGAAATCATCATCGACCCCTCACTTTCAGGCCACAACCTCTTTGAACTTCTACCATCTGCCAGGTGTTAAAGACTTAACTATGTCAAAACAAGCAGATATAAGAACAGTTTCTTTTCACATACCATTAAGCCCACAAATAATTAATAGTTCATTTGGCTGCCTTTGCTCAGTATGGGAACGCCCCCAACGTTTTGCAATGTTCTTACATACAGTTAAGTAGTATATATTTCAGTATTTCCTGCACTGTCTTCTTGCATTTGGTATGCATATATTTACTTTTGTGTCTTTTATTTATCTCAGGTATGTATCATCAATTGTGTGTATGTCCATCATGTAACTATTGGAGAGTCAAAGTCATATATATACACACACACACACACACTGTAGTTAACCTAGATGAAGCTTGGATCTGAACCTTGCCAATTTGCTTACAATATTGAGTATCCATCCATGCATTTTCTACATTCCTATCCAGTTCAGAGACAAAATGAGCCAATGTGTACCAAAATAGCAGGGAGCACAACACCATTGCAGGCCACTGACACAAAACTCAAAGTCTTCCTAGGAAGCCATGCTAGATTTGCTATCATGTGTTTATAAATATTGGACTTCACAAGACTGCCCAATATGGAAAAAATAACTAGAAAAGAAAAAACAGTTTCAAGGCAATTGAGTATATATTGTTTTTTTTCTTATTTTTGCAGTTGACTCTAAGGGAAACGATCACTATTTATGTATGTTAATACATGTATATGTGTGGTACAGTGTTAAATGCAGCTCGTAAGACTTGGGTCACTTCCTGGCTTGGTCACTTTTAATATGAAGTGGTTATGTTCTTGATGGTCCATTGTGCTGAGGGACAGCAGCGGCAATCACTGAATCCTGGTGTTTTCTCCTACCTTGATCCATGATAAATACTACAACTTTACAATATCAAGTTCAGATTACTAGGGTGTTGTGCTGTGTTAGCCGTTATGGATGCCATGAGAAGTCGAGCAAAATTACACCTTTTATTGGCTAACTAGAAAGATTACAATATGCAGGCTTTTGAGGCAACTCAGGCCCCTTCTTCATTTTACCTGAAGAAGGGACCCGAGTTTCCTCAGAAGCTTGCATATTGTAATCTTTCTAGTTAGCCAATAAAAGATGTTATTTTACTTGACTTCTCTCTCAATAGTTTAAAATTCAACATTTGTTGTATTGGAAGTTTAATCAACACTGGTGTAAGGAGCTCAGGCTCCACCTGTCTTGATACATCTTCACAAAGTAGACAAGACACCCAGTGAAAGTTAGAAATTGTTCATTTGACATGTTTATTCAACTTGGGAGAGACTAAAGAAGTGTTCACACAACACCCAAACAAATACAAAAGAAAAGCAGCAGAACTTCTGCCTGCCGGCTCTACAGATATAAAAGCACTTTGCCTCTTCCCAAAAGAAGTCTTTGAATAACAAAGGGCCATTCAGCTAATTACAGCCTGTCATTTCACATTCAGCTAGTATGTTACTAAAACAACATCACGCGGAGAGTTAAAAGTGTAAAATAACTGGCATGAAGTTTTCAGAATTATGTTTTTAAGGGAACGATGAATTTGCTTTTGAGAACTGCTTGCTTGAACTTCTGTATTTGTTGGTATCACCTTATTCTGTCATGGTTTTAAATTATTTTTTACTTTATACTTTCCAGTCCTTCAATAAACCACCATACTGTGGACTTTCTCCAGGTTTGTTATGTCTTTCTCGTAATACGGATAGTGTTATAGGTGTGGCCCTATGTTATAAGGATGAAGTGTAAACCGCCTTGACTGTACCAACTTCAGCATCTCAAGATATGAACTGAGGGTCCTACTCATCTTTGAATCACTTTGGATTGTGTGCTGTGATGAGGCTGCTAGTACTTCTGTCCTCTTCAAGTGCTTTCTACAGTAGTTCTAAATTCTTGTTGTATTATTATTATTATTATTAATTCTATGTGGTCAGGTCCTGATAATGTATTAGTTTAAATGTCCTACCTGTTAAGTTTTGCTTTTGCATAAATTACGCTTACATTACTCACACAAAGCATTATATGTGTGTGGCACAATGGCTACTGCTACTACACTGATCAGTGTCCTGGGTTCAATTCCTGTGCCTGGTTATTGTCTGTGTTGTCTGAGCTTTCCTGTCATCCCTGTGTCCATGTCAGTCTTTCTCTCCCTGATAATTCCAAAAATGACCCCAGGTGGGTATGTGAGTCAGTGGGCTCCTGAGAGGACTGGCGTCCCATCCAACACTGCTTCGTGCTTTGCTGTCAGGACTGGCACTGAACTCCTGTAACCCTGAATTTCTAAGGTATGTTTGAGAATGATCTCCTTAGGGTATATTTATGTAGTATTATTTACCATTTTAACAAATTTAATGTTAATTGCAAGCCTAACAAACTTGTCTGGGACAGGTTTTTCTGAATTATTTATATAAAATTTTACTTAACTCGTTTATTCAAAATATCTTACAAATCTCATATATGGCCACCTTGTTTTCATACTTGCACAGCTGAATAACTGAATGGTTGGGTGACTCAATCGGTGTCAGTGACCAGTTGAAGAAATATGAAAACAGTTGCACAAGTATTAAGTGTAGTCGATTTGTGTTACTGAAGACTAAATGGAATGGCAACCCAGCACTCATGCTTGCAGGACGTAACTTTATCATTTTTTAAAACACCTAAAGGAATGCTAGCACTTCTGTACCATACACATATTCCACCAAATTCCATCAAAATACCAAGATGGCAATATTTTATTATTTCCAAATTAATTTTCACAATATAAACAAATACAGAAAAGTAGATTGAAGTGGTATGGATATGTGATGAGGAGAGACAATAAATATGATGAGAAAGAGAGGAAATCCCAAAATGGAAGTGGATGTTTGAAGTAAGAGAAGATCTTAAGGAAAAGGCCGTTCTGGGGAGAAGGTGCAGGACCGAGCTGTTTGGAGAAGGCTGATCAAGCACATGGACGTGGGAAAAGATGAAGAGGAAGAAGAAGACGTGTAGCGTGATCTCTTAAGCTTGAACCTAAACTATACGTTCCTCATTATCAGGTACTGGATAGCTGCCTTCCTTTTCTGTTTTTTTTTATAAATCCTTCAGTTATCTTGCACAGAATGCACTTAAAGATAACTGGCTGGTAATGTCCTGCACCAACACAGTCTGCAATTTTTACTAATAGTATAACACTTCCACCGTTTAACAAAATTTACACAATATGTCAATGATAAAAAGATTAATGCTACCAGGAAGGGGTAATAAATTACTTTAAAGCTTCATTTCAGATGCCTCAGCCATATGAAAAGAAATGGTTGTAGACCTCAGGGGCTCCTCTCCTTCCTCTAATGCTCTCTCAACTTTACAGGGGTCATGGTGGTGGACTACAAAAATCGGGAGGCAATCATTGATAACAGGCTTAGCTTTGATCTTAACACAGAACAAATTTGTAAGAAGGAGAAGGTACGACTGTTCTTTCTTAGGAAACTCAACAGTTTTAGCATTGCTAAAACCACAATGACACTTTATTATGACATCATTTATTTAATCGGTCGTTACTTTTGCTTTTTTGACACATGGATCAAGTTATCAAGTAGTGTGGTGGAAAGTAGGACTTTAAGGACCTTCAGAACCAAACCTGATGTTATTTTGGACAAATTGAGTGAGTAATATAATTGGCGAGCTTTGTTAGGTTGAATGATCTGTTTTTGTGTAATTTATTTTAATGTTCTAATATGTTGGTTCGGCAACCAAAGCATTAAGAATATAAACCATCTTAACAGCACTGGAAAAACTAGCAGTAAAAGTATTGACAGAAGTCAGAAAGAAGTCTGACTTGATTCTGTCAGACAGAAGCTGTCTTCTTCTCTCTAAATTTCAGATGTTGCCATCAGACTGCAGATTTTGGTTTTGTGATGATGAAGAGCAGCAAATTTGAGAACTCTTTTATATCCAGGACTATAAGCATTCTGAATTCGTTTTTTGTAGGGGTGCTGGTGAATTGTGAATTATTATTATTGCATTCTGTTAAAGATGGTTGTTTTTCATTGTGTAAATCTCGAGTATGTGTACTTAGGATTGTCAATTGGTGCGTCTTGGTTTATTTTCTTGTATTTGTGCAACAGTGTTTTCCATTTTTGCGCTTTCCTGCCTCAAACAAATTTCCCTCTGGGATAATAAATTCTGCATTACATAACCTAAGCCTCTATAATTTCTTGCTCTGTTTAATATGAAAAATATTAAATATAACATAAGTGATGTTTGTTTAATTACTAACATCAGAAAAATGCTGCAGCAGCAACTACCTTGGCCCTTCCTTTATGACTCTTTTGTTTTATTTCCTTTCTCTCAGTTGTTAGTAGATAACTAAACTTAACATACTTAAATCTGCTTGATCCAGTTCTGGGCTACAGGGGCCTGTCACGGTAGGGTGGGCTCTTTTATAAACACATCCAAATTGAGAATCACCAAAAAACCTAACATACTTGTCTTTGGGGTGTGAAGAAATGAAAACTAAAGTACTTGGACAATAACCCACCACAAACTTGGGGGATAATTTGCAAAGTCAATACAGACTGAGCTTAGACCTCAGGTTCAATACACAGCAGTGCTGAGCCTTGTCCTCTTGACCCCACCAGATAAAATGTAGAATAACACATCAAATTATTATCATTCTTAATGAGCAGTAGATATCTCCAGCTGTTCTTTGATATTACTAATTTGATTTTTAAGTGTTAGTCTCATTCTGTGGTAGGGATTGTAGTTACAGTAGCTCAGATTTTTAAAATTAAAAGTTCTTAAGATGTCTTAAGTTCTTACTGCTTAGTTCAAAATGATGTCATTGTTTTGTAACTTTCATTATTTATAATATCAAATTATTTAGCGCCCCCCCCCCCCCCCCCCCATTTCTCAACTGCTTCTCCCTGTAAAACTGTGGTTCACATATATTGGTATAATCATATTAACCGTTTTTCAACTCAAACCAATTTATTCATTTCAACCACATCTGTCTTTCACCTAAAAGAAATTCGCTCCTTGTTGTTGTCTTCACTGTGCCAATCCCACAACTCACAAGCGAGTGCGTTTTAGCATTCAAAGGAATTTAGCACAGTGCTGTGCTTTGTGTATTATGTACAGTAACCTTGTATGATTCTTGTCTCTGGATTATTTCAAAAGCTCACACAAGGAGAATGTGCAAACTCCACTACACACACACCGTGGCTGGACCAGGAATCAAAGCTACATTTGCTCCTACAGGGCCAATAAAGAGTTTCCATTTAACCTTTTGGACATTTTTGGAACGTGGGAGGGGAAATTCACACAAATATGAGGAACATGTACAACCTGCCCACAAAAACAACACCACAACTCGAATTCAAGCCAGGACTCTGGAGCTGTGTGGCAACCAATGGGCCACACTAGTTCCCTTCATTCATCTATTATCTATAACTGTTTTCTCTGGGTCAGCATTGCAAGGTCTAGAGATGATCCTGACAGGGTTAGACACAAGGCTAGGAGCCCCTTCTGGATGGACTGCCATTCCATCACTCAGTACTCAAGAATATATTCAGACTCACTCAAACATGTCTCCACATCTCTGAAATTCACACATTTTTGGAGTGTAGGAGGAAAACCTGGAGTACCCAGAGAAGAAATACACATGCAGGGAGAACATGTGTGCTCCACACAGGTACTGACCAGCCCTCCTGGAGCACAACCCATTACACCAGAGTGTCCGTCATCACCTCAATCCTATGAAAATAGTTTATAAAAAGTATACCAGCAGCCCTACCACGTGCACTTCAGAAAAGGTAATCCACCTGAAGCTAAGCATGTTTGGGACCAGCCAGTACATGAATAACAGACCCACCAGGAAAAGCTTGGGGTGCTGCTGGAAGAGGCATTGGTGAAGGCACCCAAGAACACATACACTGCAGTCTGTGTGACAATCCCAATGCTCCAGTGCAGTGATGGGGACATTTTGCTGTAAAATTTGCTGCCGACTCTCTGTGGTCATAAGAGATTCATGGTCATACTTTGAAAAGAGTAGTATGTACTCTGATGTCTTGACTAAAGTGCCCACTACGGCCGTGTCCATGCTGACCCCCTAATCATCCCCAGTCTCTAATTAGCTAACTATCTATCTCACCATATCATTACATGAGAGCTAATGTGGTACTGGTGCAAAAATGGCTGCTGTCGCATCATCCAGGTGGAGGCAACTGGGTGGTGGTTGAAGTGATACCCCATTGTCTATGCAAAGTGTTTTGAGCAGGTTAGAAAAGTGCTACATTAATATAATTATTTAATTGCATACTACAGTTTACTCCTTACATCTGCATACAGCTCATAAAAGACCCTTTACATTTTACAAATTTGAATCTGGTACATATATTCCCAGGCAGTGTATAACATTAAGCTATGCAGCATTTGAAAATAAAGTTCAGTAAATAAGTAGACCCCCATAAACGCACACCAGAAACTCCAAGTGGACAATCTGCATGAAGAATACCGATTTTAAGGGTGATGAAGACGTGCGTGTTTTTAAATGTATCACAGCATGCATTTACATAAGAATGTATGCCATTCCCTTCATCTCCATTGCTTGGCAAACTTGAGATATTTGTGATGTATGCTTACTGTCATCAGTTTTTACATTTGGCAAAGTATATGTTGCTATCCTTTCGAACAAAAGTTAAAGTAAAAGTTCTTGATGCAAAAAAGCAAGGAAACCTGATTGCCATTGAAAGCGTAGTGTTTACTCAAAATGTTGTGTATAAGGAAGTATTTTCTAATTAAATATGCTATTTAATTCAATAAAGAGTTACCTAAGCATATAAGCATATTATATATATATATATATATATATATATATATATATAAAACAAGATTTTAAGCTTACAAGTTACAGGTATACGTGAAAGCATGTGAACGTATTTAGTTTTTTCTTTCTTCTTTTACGCTAACAGCCATAACTGTTGTGCACCCTTCAAATATTGGTTCTGTTATGGCTATTTTATAAATGTATGTATACTGTAGTGTGCACAATTTATATGTGTCATATCAGGGTTATGGGGGGTGCTGGATCCTATCCCAGCTAGCACAGCGTGCAAAGCAAGTTCAAACCTTGGATGGGGGTGCCAGTCCATTGCAGGGTGAACACACACACACAGACCCACCCACTAGTGCCAGTTTAGTATCGCCAGTCCACCTAACTTGCATGTCTTTTGACTGAAGGAGGAAACCCACTCAGACATGGAGGGAACATGCAAACTCCATGTAGGGAGGACCTGGGATGTGAACCCTGGTCTCCTTACTGAAAGGCAGCAGCACCACTACTGTGCCAAGCAGTTTATATATATATATATATATATATATATATGTGTGTGTGTGTAAACTATACAACATATAGATTATAGGTTTTACTAAACTAAATCTGAACAATAAAGCCAAGTTTTAAACTTTACTTTAAAGGCCACATATTACACATTATAAATGAACATCTAATCCATTAATAGCCACCAAAGCACTGGCAGAAAGCCTGTGTGTCAAAGTTATGAATGCTCCCTAATATAAGATCATCTAAGAATTTTCTGTACTGTATACTCATTTTCTCAGTAACACGTTGGTATATATGAACTAAACATTACTCTTTGCTGCACTTACATCCACTGGCAGCCAACATTAAATCTTAACCAAACACAATTTCTACTTATTAAAGTGCCTTACCTTTCAAAGTGTTTATATATCAGTCCTATCATAAAGTACACAGCCACTTTCTTGAAAACGCCTGAGTGCCATTCTCTCCTTCTGCTTCTAGGTGCAGCACATTCTCAGCATTTGGAACTTAAATCCTTGCAGTGTGAGAATCTTTCCCCTGATCTGCGGCGTCACACTCCCTTCTCCTTCCTTAATTGTCACGCAGCCTCCCTTCTACCAGCAGACATTTGAGTTTACAAGTTGTTGCCAGGGGAGACAGTAGGCCAGCATTACAATACAGACATGAACCCCGGCTTCTTTACAAGGCCACGGGGGCTAAATACAATTCAAAGAAATCAGCTGGAATATCCTTCTGTTTGTAATCCATTGTGCTTCTTTCTTATCAGCTGTAACCTGAGTTGTGAGGGCAATCCATTGCTGTCTTAATGTGTTTCAAATCATTGAAAAAAGTTTGTAACTCACAGTTCTTGTTTGCCTGAGGCTATAAAAATACGCTATCTTCAGAGAGTGTTTAGTGCCTCCCCACAACCCTCTTTTTGTTACTGCCTCAGTTTTTCAGATACTGGAACTGTTTTTGCCTTCATTTATAATATAAAAGAGAAAATATATTTTCTTTTGCGCATGAAGTGTATGATAATGATGGTGGTACAGTATTTAGCATGGCTGTCTCACATCTCCAAGGCCCTGTTTTCAAATCCAGCCCAGTGGACTTCACACATTTGTTTTTCCTCCGGTACTCCAGTTTTTGTTCAACATCACAAACACATGCATGTTAGGTTGTTTAGAAGCTCTGAATTGATGTTTTCTTCCTTCGGCTGCTCCCATTAGGGGTCACCACAGCGGATCATCTTCTTCCATATCTTCCTGTCCTCTACATCTTGCTCTGTCACACCCATCACCTGCATGTCCTCTCTCACCACATCCATAAACCTTTGCTTAGGTCTTCCTCTTTTCCTCTTCCCTGGCAGCTCTATCCTTAGCTCCCTTCTCCCAATATATTCAGCATCTCTCCTCTGCACATGTCCAAACCAACGCAATCTCGCCTCTCTGACTTTGTCTCCTAACCGTCCAACTTGAGCTGACCCTCTGATGTACTCATTTCTAATCCTGTCCATCCTCGTCACACCCAATGCAAATCTTAGCATCTTTAACTCTGCTACCTCCAGCTCTGTCTCCTGTTGTTTGGTCAGTGCCACCATCTCCAACCCATATAACATAGCTGGTCTCACTACCGTCCTGTACACCTTCTCTTTCACAAATCACTCCGGACACTCTTCACCACCCACTCTCATCACCCTGCACACACTCTCATAGCAGCTCTGAATTGATTTAATATCACTAAATGTGAGTGTATGCATGATTGTAACAGACTGGCACCCCGTCCAAAGTCATAACTCCATCATACTAAGAATATAAAAAAATGCATGGATGATTTAAGCATAACCATGTACAAGCTGCTGTGACTGCAATCTGAAGTCTTCTTTGCATTACATCTGCACATCTAGATATGCTGTGGATTCAGAAAGTTTTCAGACCCCTTCGCTTTTTACACATTTTGCTAAGTGCCAGTCTTGTGCTAACATCACTTAAATTAATTTTTTCCCACATCAAGCAACACTCAATACCACAGAATTACAAAGTGCAAACAGGAGTTTAGAAGATTTTACAAATTTATTACAAATAAAAAACTGAAATATCCCATTGACACAAGTATTCTGTCCCTTTACTCAGTGGTTAGTTGAAGCCCCTTGGGAAGCATATGATAGCCTGCAGTCTTTTTGGGTTTTGCATGACAAGCTTTACACACCTAGTCTTGGGAATTTTCTGCCATTCTTCTCTGCAGATCCTCTTAATACCACAAGGTATCAACTAACATCCATTATTGCAATCTGAATGAAGAAGCGCCATCTCCATCTCAACCTGCCAAAGACAGACCTTCTTGTTATCCCATCTTGTCCATCTGTTCAGCTCGTCTCACTATATCTAACAAGCACCAAGTCAGTACCCAATCTTGGGGTGGTGATCAATGACCAGTTGTCCTTTAATGACCATGTTACAAATGTCCCTTGGTCTTGCAGATTCACTCTGTACAACATCCTCAAGATCAGACAGTTTTTGACAGAGTATGCAGTACAACTTCTGGTCCAGGCTTTGAATACTTCAAATCTCTGTTGGCAGGAGTACTAGAAGGTGTTACCAAGCCACTGCAGATGATTCACTATGCAGCAGCATGTCTAGTATTCAGTCATCCCAGACGGCACATGTCACTCCTTTTTTCAGATCACAACATTGCCTCCCTGTAGCAGCACTAGTTCATATCCTTGATGCTCACCTACAAAGTAGTATATGGTGACAATCATGAGGTCCTATTCTCCTCTCGCCCCTTAGGTCTGATGAAGAACAGTGTCTGGTGATACCATCTCTGCATGGCATCAAATCTCAATCCAGACTTTTTTCATGTGTAGCTCCTAGCAGGTGGAACGAGCTGCCCACCTGCATTCAAACTTTGCAGCTTCACCAATGTGTTTAAGAAGTATTTGAAGTATATCTTGTTCGGTGAATTTCTGCCTAATTGATCATGGCTTTCTAAGGTTTTTGTTACCTAGGAACTGTAACTCACTTGCATTTTGTTCTCAACTGATCACTTGTGATGATAACTTTTTGAACCTTGTTCTGTAACTTCTTCTTTCGGCTGCTCCCGTCAGGGGTAGCCACAGTGGATCATCTTTTTCCATATCTTGTTCTGTAACACTTGATCCAAAACAGTGTCCCAGACTGATGTTCACTCAATTATGTTGATTGCTTTTGTAAGTTGCTTTGTATCTGCTAAAATATGTCAAATCATGTGATTTTTCCAGCGATTTTCAGCTGTAGCCTTTATTTACATTATCTTAGTAAGTCAGAGGAAGTTGGCGGTATGCTCCCGTGAAGCCAATCATCTAATATTACAGGCCCAGATAATAAATAAAACTAGCCTATGACTCACGCCAATAAAATCACACAGGTTTGGTTTTGTCTCTAGTCGTAGGGGTGGGCACTGTGTGCATAAAAGCTAACAACCAATGAATGCTCATCAGGAAGAATAATACATAGAATGTGTAGCCCTAGGCTCGTTTAATATTCCCCTTAATAGTGTTTACTGGTCCCTTAAAAATATATATATATTATTATTTAGTTATGTCAGTGTTTCTGTAATGTGATTGAGTGGGTGAGAGGACAGGTGGGGCTCATACTCGGATAAGAGAACGACTACACGGAGACTTAAAAAAAAGCTGGGTTTTTACGTTGTTGCGGAGGCTTTTTGAGCTCCGAGTGGTGTACACGCGAGAACCTGTTGGACGCGAGGAGAGGAGGAAGCCGTCGTCAAAGAAGGGTGTTGTGGAGATTAGCATCAGAGGTGAACTATCTGAGTTAGCCTGCGAAGAGGCATGGGATACTTTGGATAGCACTCCAGGTGACCAAAGGAAAGTCTGGCAGCTCCTCTGGCAACGAGGAAAAACAGCAAGTTTCAGGGCATTTGGACGGACTAGCTCCTTTTTACTTGCAGGACGACTCCATAATTTTTCCACAGCGTGGAAGTGCTGTATTTGGACAATGGACACTGATATTCACTCTGCTTACTTGTGAGTACTGTGGCCTTCTATGTTGGCTCGTTAGAGTGAACGGGCCTTAACGTATTTGGCCACCACGTTCCCAAGCGTCAACCAGGCCTTCAGCGAGGGGGGTTTGTGTTCATATTATTTTTATTTTGGTGGCTGCTGGCTCGTGTGTGTCGGGGGTGGTATGGGACCTAAAGTTGTTAAGCTAAAGTGAGGTTTTATTAATTAAGTTTGCTCATATTATAGATTTGGTTACTGTGTTTTCTTTAACAGGGGAATGTTTTAAGTGCTGTTAAAATCAAAGAGTTAAAAGTACATTTGTAAGGTTTAAGTACACTGCCTGAACCTGTAGGTATTTGTCGTGAAGGGTAAATATACTGCACTTTGTGTGAGTTTGTCTAATTTCTGTAATCTATAATTTGTGGGAATTTTGATTGGACTTAACTATAAATAGTTTTATTTTTTTTTAGATATTTTTCCAATTTAGTCAATAAATTTTGTTATATTTTGGGAACATACAGTATTTGTATTGTGAATTGTGTTGCAAGTTACTAATTGTGAAACAGCTGGCAGCTTATTACTGGGAAGTTAAGTATTGGTTATGGGATTCTAATTTATCTTCTAAAAATACGTGTTTAAAATGAAAGGGGTTTTCATAAATCAGCTCAGGGAAATAGAGTTTATGAACTTAGGGCAAAGGGTAAAGAAAGTGCTACAAATGTAACGATGAAGAAAAAATGTCTCGATGCATGCTCAATAATCCAGGTAAGGAAATTCTAGAAAGTTGATTCAGTTCATCTGGACATAGTTCTTTTCCAGGGAGATACGTTACATGAAGGATGAAGAAAAAAGAAAATACATGTTTGGAACCTCGAAAATAGAAGAGAGGCTCATCTCTCCAATGTTTCATGTTTTACATACTAAAACCGAACAGAAAAAAAGGGCAGAGACTGACTGAACTCACCGAACCTGTTAACCCTTCATACAGTCAGGCAGTACATTATTGGCTGACATGAAAAGGGATGAGCACGACTATGCTGGAAAGTCGGCACCCAGTCAGTAAATGTGACATGGGCAGCAATTTTCAGTCACATAAACTAACATGGTCCTACGACAAGACCAACAGAAGCAGTGGTCAAATCTGACATTCCTCACAGCTCGATGTTACATAATGCGACATCGACTTACACAATTAAAAGTTTGTTATAAAGGTTTTGAATTATGCTGGATCTTATTTTGCACCTTAAAAATATTTTTGAAACATATTTAATGATGTTTTGTTAATATTCACATCTTTTTTTGACTCCATCTTGTTTTGCAAGACATCCCCATTTTATAAACCTTGCATTATTCCAGCTGCAATGGTTATCAACCAGGAGTGTGCAGTGTGTGTTATTAATAATAATAATTCTTTGCATTTATATAGCGCTTTTCTCACTACTCAAAGTGCTCAGCAATTGTAGGTTAAGGGCCTTGCTGAAGGGCCCAACAGAGCAGAGTCCCTATTGGCATTTACGGGATTTGAACCAGCAACCTTCCGATTACTAGTGCAGATCCCTAGCCTCAGAGCCACCACTCCACCTACATTATTATTATCAACACAACGATATAAAAGGTCAGCACCTTGCACTCCTGGGTCATCTTAGTAATGGATACAGATTAGTTACATGTGGTATGTGCTTTGCTTTATCTTTCCTTTGGTCTTCGGCATTAAGACTCTCGCTTTGATTTCTCATTACAGACCTTTCAGTTTAGGCACTGGTAAACGATAGGATGAACTTCTTGGCTATGAATGTTCACTTGGTTTGTGATTTACATTTCATCTCCGATCTCATTAACCATAAAAAAAAAATCCTGCCATAATACTCATGACTAAATCCAAATTGAGCCTGGAGTGAAGAGCCAAGAGGAGACTTTGGGTCGAAGGCTCAGCTGGCGATGGGCAGATGAGTTCACATAACACAGAGGGTGGAGAGATGGGTGATGAGAAAGGAGTGCCTTGGTGCAAGAGGCTGGTGGATGATTGGGATGAGGAAGATAAGGGTTAACATCTACAGTATCATGGTAGGCTCAGATAAGCTGCAGGATTGTTCTTTTTGGTTCTGTTTGCTTTTCACTTTGTGTTTTCATTGTGTTTATCCCTGCTGTTTAGGTAAATTGCTTTGGTATTATTTTGGGTGCATGAATCTACCACGAGGGCCTCTCCTTTTCAGCTGTACTGGGCTGATTAGTATTATTTATTTGGTATGTGCTTGTGCTACTCCCCTTTTACCCTTCTGTTTAAATAAAATGCCTTTTGTCTGCAGTGTTTTTGTTTACAAAGCTGCACAGCCACATTCTATGGGGCCTCTTCTTTTCAAACCACAGTGGGATATTGCCATGTGTAGGTACCAGTCTGAAAAAAACCAGGCCTGACAACTACAACACTGGGCAAAGTACTGGGAGCACATGCCCGCTCGGCCAGAGTTCATAATTTGATCTCAAGTGTCCATAAATAAAGTGCTGTCTGAGGGAAAACCTGAAAATGACCCACACACAATTTATTTTACTGAAGATCTGTTACATGTGGCCCATCAGTTCTATGTTATTTAAAAAGAAAAAGAAATTATAAAGGAAAACATTATGGCACAGTCTCTTCTATTCATCAATTTATTTTATGAACCATCTTTTTCTCATTCAGGGTGACAAGGAGACAGAGCCACTCATGGATGTGTTGGAAACAAGGCAGGACCAAAGCCTGGCTGTACTCACCATTGATGTGAAGCATCCTTCCATCCATTTCCATCACACTATTGAAGCCCAGGGTTCTTAGCTTATGAAATCTTTACTGAAAGACACAAAAAAGATTTTACAGAAACTTAGAAGCAAATTTATGCAAATAATAAAATAAGCACCCCTCGCCACCCCCCAATAACCCTAAACCAGCCCTGTAGAGCTGAACGTTCTAAATGACAACAAAAGAGGAGGCTGAGTGAATGGACAAGTCCAGATAGAAAAAAAGGGGGAATCAAAAGATTTCCCATGAGAGGCAAGGTTGGAGCCTATCCCAGCCAGCATAGGGCGCAAGGCAGGAACAAACCCTGGATAGGGTGCCAGTCCATCACAGTGCCAGCACACACACACACAATCGCATACCAAACACACCCTAAGGCCAGTTAAGCATAGACAATTCACCTAACCTGCATGTCTTTGGACTGTGGGAGGAAACCCATGCAGACACAGGGAGAACATGCAAACTCCATGCAGGGAGGACCTGGGACACGAAACCTGATGTCCTTACTGCAAGGCAGCAGCACTACCACTGTGCCACCATGCCTTGGTTCACCATATCTCTTCAAAATTAAACTTCACCTATACCAGAATATATTTCAAGCACCCTGAAGTGGTCAAACTGGCAGTAGTGATCAACATGGTCGGGTATAATGATTAGACGACCTGTCCTTCTGATTATGTAGTACAGTCCTGTTCCTGTAATGTATGAGGTCTATTAAATTCTTTTAGCCTCAGCCAGCCTTCCATGACTTATGCCTTAATGTCAGAGCCCACAGAGTATCACTATTTAGAATAAATGTGGCATATTGCCTCCTGGTGGCCATTTTCCCACATTAGCACTTGAAAGGTCTTTCCAGTTAACAATTTGGCTTCCTATTTTAAAATCTGAACTGTGCTGAGCTAGTTCTGTCCCTGGCAATATTTTGCCATCTAGTCAACACATGCAATATATACAAAATAACAAAAAAAAATCATGGAGGATATGCGAGTCATCAAAAGACATCAGTCACTCAATACAGTTAGAAGGAAGAATTTTGTTTTCTACCACGTACATTTTCTGTGTGTGCATTTCTCATAGCAGGTTGATTTCAGTATATCTTTACATTCTTCCGTAACCAATTTGTCATGATTTTTATGTCTGAAGAAGTTTTAATGAATATACTGTAAATCTAGGTCACTTTCTTTAATTCTCTCTAGCTTTCCTTCTATATAAATAAAATTGTAAGCTGTTTGTTAGATTGTTCGCTAATCACACACAAAAAAGACTGATTTTCACCAAATATTGCAGGTGCCATGCTGTTGGTCCAACTTAAAATATAGGCTATATAGTGTATCACAATTAGGAGTTATAATGGGGAGCAACTCAAATCCAGCTCCAATTTGTGGACTATAATTCCCATCAGGCCTCAAGAGCACGTTGGGGTTGAGGCAAGGACGTCGTCATTAGCATACACAGTTATGTAGCAGGCCAAAACAGACATGTAGGTACATACAAGTTTTTCTTCTCAATTAATTTGGATAACAATCTCATTGTCTTGCTGCGTTACATCTTTATAGAATACGTCTTTTTGTCTCATCATGGGTTGTGTTTAGTCAGGGTGAATTTCCAATGGACAGTTTTTTTCCCATTTATTTATTCCCAGGTAATGCCAGGTAACTGTCTTTCCATAAATCCAAACCTGCTTGATTCATTTCGGGGCCACAGGTCCTACAATACAAAATTCTATAATTAAATTAGGTCACATTAAAAGATTTAAAAACTTTTATTCATGAAAGATACCAAAGTATATTTAAAAAAAAAAAAAGCCAAGCATTAATGGTGATAAATGAATTTGACATTAATGGATAGATTTGAAAAAAAAACACACATAAGAGCATTTAATGGAAACATGTACAGTATATATTAGTAATGTAAGTTCATTTTTGCTTACAAGAAAATGTGGGTTTGCATATTCATTAGATTAGATTAAATTGATCTTTATTGTCACATATACTGTGAAAGCAGAGTGAAATTTCTGTGCCATAGTTGTCGGGGGTTGAGCAAATGCAGGCAATAAGAAAGTAGGTTGATGCAGAAGTACATAAATACAATAAATAAAAGTAGTAGAAAAATGGCCAAATGAACATACTGCAAAACAAAACTGTACAGACGTATAGAACACAAAGTTTAACAGTAGTTAAAAAAAAATAAAACTAGCAGACAGCGGTACAGATGTAACATCTAGCAGAATTACACATAAACCAGCATGTAGGTAAGGCACAGAGCAGGTCAGATCAGGCTACAAAGAGTTCAGTGGTCTTATGGTCTTAGAGAAGAAGCTGTCCCTAAAGTGGGTGGAGTGTGTGGTGAAGCATTCATACTGTTTACCAGAAAAATTAAAATAAATAAATTCTTTGCATTTATATTGCGCTTTTCTCACTACTCAAAGTGCTCAGCAATTGTAGGTTAAGGGCCTTGCTGAAGGGCCCAACAGAGCAGAGTCCTTATTGGCATTTATGGGATTCAAACCGGCAACCTTCCGATTGCCAGTGCAGATCCCTAGCCTCAGAGCCACCACTGTGCCAGAAGGCAGAAGTGCAAACAGGACCAGCTGGACAGCTGTTATCAGATATAATGAATTCGGCCCTCCTCAGACATTAGGTGGAGGAGATGGTATGAAGCGCTGGAAGGTCAGCCCCAATGATTTTAAAAGCTGTACGGACGATCTGTTGGAGAAGATTGTGGTCCTGTCAAGTCAGATTGCCAAACCACACTGTGATGCAGCTGGTCAGTATTCTTTCAATAGTGTAGTGGTAGAAGTTGGTTTGAAAAAATACCCTCCTGTCATTAACTTTAACTTGGGGGGTTTTAGGCTCTGCAAGTCCATGACTTATAATTACATATTTTTGTGCATTGTAATTTCTGTCTTATTTGTCCTATGTACATTTTTGTGTCTTTAACAAAAATACAGTTCAAGGTCAGAAATAAAGATATGAGCATTAAGTTAGTTCGTGGCTCTAAACTGCTGCCACATCAATGAATGTATAGGTAGGTGTGTATTTGTGTATGCCCTGCAATTGACTGGCATCCTGTCAAAGATGGGTTCCTCCATCCAGCCATTCTACCAGAACAGACTTCAGAATCTTTGATAATGAATGGGTGGAGAGACTTTACTCAGTGTTGTATGGCATGATATGGCCACCACCCTGACCCCGGCTTTGGTTTGTAGACACAGGCTATAACTCACTCAGAAGGCATTTATATATGAAACTGAATCCAGTGTGGGAGGATGAAATAGGTAAGAACAAGTAAACACATACAAAGCCCTATCCAGTTCTAATGTGCTGTGTAGTCACTATAATTTCGAGGGAACTAACCTACTTTCCTTTGTGTCTCCATGTTTTGTGTCACTTCCCAAATACTCTGATAATTCTTTCTTCTTTGTCTCATCTCCATAACTTGTGTACCCTTCCTCCATGCAGTTAAGCTGCCATTCTGTTGTGTTTAAACTTCATCTGGTGTTCACTTTTGAAACGACTGTTGGTGTTAGGGACAGGACTTCAAAGCAGTGGGGCAATGAGGTCTCCGTGCTCTCTAATAGTTACTGAAATCCCATAAGAGAGAGACAAGCATCGTGACAACAAATACTTGGAAGTCATTTGTTTGGTCCTGGGTATCTCCACTACCATCTACTGTCACACCATGACTTGGCCTTCCAGGAGGTCACATAATGCCCCAAATTATGGGTCATAGCGTAAGGCACATCGTCAAGCACGGGACTGGCACACAACTTACTGGGGTGGTTCTCTTGATTGATCTCACTTTTTCACGAGAAATGACATTCCTTGTGTTTTGGTTTACAACTTAAATGGATCCCTAAATACAACATATAACAGAATGTTATTTTAGTCTCACAAACATTGCATGATACAAAGTTCATCAAACATACAGTGGATTTTACAAAATGTCAACAACCTAAAAATATTCAAAATGCTCTTTTCATTGACCAACAAATGACAATGTATCCAAACTGTAATAGATGATGTGATGCACCACTGTAAGACAGACTGGCATTGACCATTTTACTTTGCTTTGGCACCAACTACTTTGCTTAAATAGCAGGTGGAAGACACTCTTAGCATCAGCTCCAGTGTCAGTTCTCTCTCTACAGGGCTTCTCTGGAGTGCAGATTCTGTGTCTCTCATCTGAAAAGGCTGATCAGATGTAAAGTTGTATGCTAGAACAAGGCCACTGTGTAAAACCTTGGAAAAAACTATAGTACCAGACACACCCAGGTGTGACCAAGGCAAAGAAGGAGTGGAACTTTCTAACAAAAAAAAAAAACATTTTTCCACATGTGCCAGAGAAGGCCGACCCAGAAAGATTAGAGCAAAGCAGAAGTCAACAGGAAGCAAACCATAAGTACATCTGTTTTGACTCTTTTTACAACTTTGTTTATAGGAATAAAGCCAGCTAATGTATTCTCGCTATTGGCATCACTAAAAATGAAAAGTAATAACCATTGCAAAGGATAAGCTGTGAGCTGTTATGGCTTTCTTACTAAATCCAGTAGGAAAGTTCAGAGCAGCATCTCTCACACACTCACCATGGATCTATGTGTTTGGGGGGTAAACCAGTGTAGATTAGCTGTGAGCAAATCAACATCACCATCACGGTGCAGGCACTACAAAATTAAACGCTAGCTAAACCAGTGGCATCACTAGGGTTGGTGTCACCCAGTGCGATAACCAAGGCCAGGTTAAGCCCCCTATGGACACCTGAGTGACTTGATGAATAGAGGTCCTTAACAGAGATCTGATCATACTTCAAACAATACAGCACGTGGACAGCTGGTCATTTCATGCAGTGCGGTAATTTCCACTTGCTTAATTGAGCAGGTGGAGGGGGTACCCCTTGGTGATTTCAGTTGCGTACAAATTTTATTGACTATCATTTGGGTGTCACCCACTCTGATGGTATCACCCGATGCAATCTGCATATGCCTAGTGATGCCACTGACAAAGAACTAATCCATCTTGATCACATCGATTACAAGATCAGAATTCAGAAGTTATGTGCCATTTTCTAAAGGCGAGGTAAATATTAAACTAAGCTGAGAAACAGCATTCATAAGTTATGTGGCTTTTCTGTAGGACTGAAAAAGTTCAGCTAAGCTAGCATAAATATATGTTTTGTGTTGTTTGCTATTGACCTTCATCTATATATTGTGGTTGGGTGTGGGAATGACAGGTCTCCAGACAGCAAGAAAACTTTGGGGCAAGAACCAGGTCATCACTTTTATTGTCCATGGACAACAAAGAAATAAACAAAAGAAATTACGCTGTTTAGTGTATGCTCTGAATGCGGGAATTCAGACGGGCTTCCCTAGCCAGTAATGACGCCTCCTTCAGGAAGCCCAGGGTTTTATGGTGGCTGGACTGGAAGGGGCGGGGTCAAATGCCTTCACCGGATGGCTTCTCGGCAATGTGGAGAAAGAAGGAAATGACAACATTAGTGTCAGCACCCCCTCTCATCTCGGCAGGTTACTTCATATCTTGACTGAGCCTGCGAGGAGGTCATTTGACATGCATGCGTGACAATATTGATATACATATATGTCTATAAATACTATACACATGCATATATCCATCTTCTATAGTTATGTTATGGATAAATTGTATTCTTTGGTTTACTGCAGCAAGCATTATTGTTAGAAACCATTCAGGGTTATTTGTTCCAAAATAGTCTATCACCATGTCAGAACCACAAACAGAGAAAGTGAAAATTACTTAATGTAGAGTTTCACCAGTTTATGAACCTTTGTACAGATGTCTTCATAGTTCTGGTGTCCTGGCTGGAAGGTGAAACAGAGATCCCTCACACATCCTTCACCACTAACTGTTGACTTACTGTAAATTATGGAATTTCAGCTTCAAAATGTGGGACAGAACCTCCACTGCATTCATGGTACATCAACAAGATCCACTGTGTCCAAATACATACGTGTGCACCCAAAGAAGAACAAAAGCCCGACCAGTTGTGACAAATGGACAAAAATCTTTTAAAATGTTCTGCGCTAAAGTGAACATTACAGAAACTGATTCTTTCAAAAGACAAAGTAAACTCACATTTACAGTTGCTTATTTTAGTAATTCACTTTTGAACTAAGAGGGCATCATAATGCTGCGTTGCTGGCAGAATATAAGAAAAGAGAATACACACTGAACAGTTTTTTCATGTTTAAGCAGGAATCACAGGAAGCCATTATTTTGTGCTATATAACACAGTAACCCTCCAAGGTCATATAATAATTAGGAACACAGAAAGCAATAAATTACCGGCAGGAAAAAGTGGTTCCTTAGCATTTTTCTCTGATACTTAATTAGGAAATTATTTGACACCTCTGGGGTTTCGACCATTACCTGTTAGCCTCTTGGAGTTTACTTTTCCCTTGAATGCAAAAGTTGCAATGAACTGCCAACTTCCAAATCAGACAATTACAGACAGAAAGAAAGTGTTTTATAGAAGTGCATGGATCTAGCAGTGACCTGATATTGTAGGAGTTACCACTACTGCCTTCCAAATCCAGTTTAAATCCTGTGTCTGGTTATTGTCTATATGCAGTATCATGCCTATATGCATGGTAGGTTAATTGGTGACTGTAAATTGTGTGTGCAACTTGGCTGTACAATGCAGTGGTTCCTCCAGCTTGATTCCTACCTTTGTCCACATTCTGACTAGATAAACTTTGGCCCCTTGCTGTCCTGAACTGGATTAACTGGGCCATAAAAGGTTATGTCCATTAGCAAGAAATATTTCATAACTTATAGTCATCTAACTTAATTTAACTTGAACTCTATTGCCAGGCAACATAACAAGTAAATACAATTAAACAACACAATATATAATACATGACATCATCATAAAATTATATACAGTAGCATTTAAAAATACATTGCACAAAACACAAATATATAAGCAATATACAGTAGTAAAGAAGTATTGCATTCCCACCCAGTAATATATCAAATAAGTTGTAATAAAATGAATGCAAAATAATCATACTTTAGATTGGACGGAGGAGTTTAGAAATCAGGAAAAGACAAAGACGGACCAGAGACTGAGCATAAACATAGTGACTGCAATAGGAAAGAGTTCTTGCCTTCAGTGACCAGTAATATTTCTTGTTTGTTGGGTATTGATGGTAATAACTGAAATGATGGTTGCCCAGCTTTGATTATATTTCCAGCACGTTTCCTAACCCTTGGTAGATAAAGGACCTCAGTGGAATCCAGTTTCAAGCTTACGAGCTTTTCTGCTATTCGAATAACTCATTGCAGTTTATGTTTCAAGTGAGCAGATGCATTGTCATATCAGACCATTATGGAGAAAGTGAGGATGCTTCCAATAATGGCTCTATAAAACTATGATTGGGACTGGTTACACTTTTTGCATTGAAGGAGAAAAAACATCTGCTTTTTGATAAAAGAAGTTATGTTTTCATCCCAGTTCAGAATGTCAATGATGGTTGTGTCAAGGTATACAAGTTAAAATGGTTGAGGATGAACCAAATGGCTAGTTCCCTCCAATATGGCACCTCATCCCCATCTGTGATCAGGCCAATCAGGGTGGTGTCATCAGCAAACTTCAGCAGTTTAACAGATGGGTCACGGGTGGTGCAGTCATTGGTGTACAGAGAGAAAAGAAGAGGACACAGAACACAGCCAGGTATCAGGGGCCCTGACTGATATTCATCCATTTCCACTGTCCGAAGTCTGTTACATAGAAAGTCAGAGATCTAGTGACGTGTGGCATAGTCCACATTCATAATGAGAAGTTTGCTATGGCAGAGCTCTGGTATGATTATATTAAATGCGGAAAAGAGATCCACAAATAAGATCCTGGAATAAGTAGTTAGAGTTTAAATGCTACTTGGTGCAGCGGAGAGCCAAGTTCACTGCATTGGCCTCAACTGACCTGTTGGCTTGCTAAGCAAAATGTAATGGATCCAAGAGAGAATTTGTGACAGATTTGAAATGTTGAAGAATCAAGGATTCAAATAGCACAGTATTTTGCTTCTTAGGCACAAGGATGATAATGGATTCTTTGAAACAGAGAGGGACTTTGCATTGATCCAAAGGCTGAGTGAAAAGTTCTGTAAGTACAGGTGCTATCTGATGAGAACAATGTCTCAAGGTGGAAGGAGAAATATTATCTGGACCAGAAACTTTACAAAATTCCTGTCTCCTGAAGATCAAATGGACTTCATGTTCAGAAATGCCGAGTGAGCAGGAGCAGTTGGACTGATGGAGAGATAAGTCAGGTGGTTTGATGTCCTTGGCAGTGGAGGGGGGCTACTCAAACCTACAATAAAAACTGTTGAACTGTTCAGGTAGAGAGGGATACAGTATATTTGTGTCGGTTTGTACGATGGGTTTAGGTATGTTGGTGGAGGAGGGTGGGGGCTTACATTTGTAACCAGTAATTCAGTTTAGATATAACCTGATAATTACATAATTACATGGATAAGCAGGTGCACTGATGCTCCTAATAATTTGTTGACAGTGAATAATACAGTGAATGCATAATCCGTAATCAACTTAATATTCACATCTTTAGGATGTGGGAAGAAAACCCACAAAGACACAGGCAGAACATGAATGGATGTGGAAATCAAGCTCAGGGTGTGGAGCCTCTAATCCATGAGGAGGCAATTCTAACCACTACTCCAGCGTGTCATCCATGATAACAATATTGTTAGAACTTTAGAACAATCTAGACAAGAACAGACCATTCACCCCAACAACGCTTACTAGTTATAGTTATATCCACTTAATCCTTCCAAAATAACTTGAAGTCTAACTTTGAAAGTCCTACAGTCTACCACACTCATTGGTAACTCATTCCATATGTCTGTTGCTTTCTGTGTAAACAAAATCTTCCTATTGTTTGTGTGAAATTTACCCTTAACAATTTTCCAACAGAGTCCCTGTGTTCTTGATGAACTCATTTTAAAGTAACAGTCTTGATCCACTGTACTTATTCCCTTCATAATTTTAAACACTTCAATCATGTCTCCACCAAATCTTCTTTTTCTTAAACTGAAAAGGCTCAGCTCTTTTAATCTTTCATACCCTGTAGACCAGGGTAATCAGCCTAATCAGTCTTCCTTGGACTTTTTCCGGGGCTGCGATGTCTTTTTCGTAACCTGAAGACCAAAACTGTACACAGTACTCCAGATGAGACCTCACCAGTGCATTATAATACTGTTAAAGACAAATATTTATGCACACCAGAAAGGGAATCAAAAGGAAAGTACTACTTACTAAAACATAAAACTAAAAAATGCATACAATTAGTTGTAACTTATTAACTAAAACTAAAGTAACTAAATATAAAAAGTTAAATACTACAACCTAAACAGGAAAAAATAAAATCATTGCTCACCAAAAAAGCATCTGATGATAGATTCAGAAACAAAGCAAAAAACTTGAATTTATTATTAAAAGTTAAAATAAAAAAGTACAAAATACTCAATTTTGAAACAATACTAAAAAAAACTAGGCCAGCCAAAAACAGAAGGAGCTAGGGGTACTTTCACAGGCTTTTGGTACATTGTGCTAGAAAATGCTCGGAGCACTTAAGTGTTTTATGATTCTGCCACTTTGTGGACTGCTATCCCACAACTTCAGGAGAATGGGTTCAAATCCCAGGCACTGTCTGTGTCAAGTCTACATTCTTCACGAGTCTGCATGGGTTTTTTCTCTGTTTGATTGTCCTCCCATATCATGAAGATGAAGTCGCTTAGCTAGCGATTCTAGGCTGGCTGTGTATCAGTAAGTGTGAGCACAATTGAGCTTTGTAATGGACTGGCATCTAATCTGAGATTATTTCCTGCCTATCTGATCCATTGATGCTGAGGCAGATTCTACCCATTTGTAATTGTGAATTTGATTAAGCAGTTTCTGAAACGAATAAATGTTTCTGCCATTTTGTAGCCCTGAGACATCTGTGCATGTAGCACTAAGTGCCCTGGACTTAGAATCTTTCTACATAATACGTTTCATAAATAAATATTAATTTAAAAATAATGTTCACTGTACACAGGGACATGGAAGCACCAAAGATGCACTGAGAAAACGTAACATAAATAGAATAACACTTACTGTACATATCACATTTCCCAACTCATACATTACAAAAACCAAAGTGAGACCTGCTGCCCTGAATCAAATAATACCTTCTGTACCACATCACAGCTCCCTCTGTTTTGTAAGTCCGTCATTACAGATGGGTACCCCTTGAGAGTGAACGTTGTGGCATGAAATAACACCTAAAAAGGAAAACAGCATTGGCGAGGAGTGAATGATTCCAGTATGTTCGGGTTTTCATCTTCTTAACTGGGAATTCAGAAAGCTGTACCAGATGTTTTCAGGATATCCAGCTTTTCCTGCAGGGGAAATGTTTAATGCTCTGCATATCTGGAATGATGAAATTATTTTTCTCTTGAGTACTCTGCGTATTTGCTAATGCTTCATTTAAGAGACCTTGGCTGACATGATTCTGTATTTAGACAGCTGTGATGTATTATGAGTTATTAAGCATAGTGCCTAAGGAGTTAGCCTGGAAGTGAGAGGGATTGCTGTATGACCCTGAGCAATTTCCTCGCCCTGCATATATTCTAATTACCTTTCTAACTCATAACAAATGCAGTGATCACATTATGCTTTAAGCTAACTCAATTATACTGTCATACTGTTGTATCCAAAATATAACAGAAACATGTCAATGTTCATGTTTCAGAGTCATAGGAGGGAGGCCAGCCTCTAACCAGTGTGATAGAACGGGGGCGCCTGAGAGCCCCAAATCCCAACACGAACACACAAGACAGTCCCAGGTTCAAATAAAGGGTGTTTAATCTACAATAACTCAGTATACACACACACAACAAGTCAGACTCCTTCAATCACCTCTCCTCTCTCCATTGCACTGCCCTCCTCCAGCTGAGTGCTGCCTTCCTTCCTCTCAGCTCCGACAACTGGACAAGGAATTGCGGTCCCTTTTATTGAGGACCTGGGAGTACTTCTGATGCCAGGGCTGCTGCCCTTTAGAAGTACTTCTGGGTCACACGGAAGTCCCAGGGAGTATATCTCCCTGCAGTGCCCTCTTGTGACACCCATGTAACCCAGCAGGGCACCGCTGCTGGTCTACAATTCCCGGCATTCCTTGCTGGTTCCTGAACGGGCGCCAATATCGAGGGCCGCAGCCATCTAAGGACTGGGGGGAATAAACACCTACCAGAGACAGTCCTTCCTTGTCCTCTATTATCCTGGCCAGGGAAGATGTCACACAAATGTCTGGTTGGGACGAATGTCCATTTGCTTGGGGCTTCCCGCTAGGGCAAGGAATTGTATCCCTCTGATGGGCTGTCTGTCCATCAACTTGGGCAGTCTCATTCAGGTCTAACACTTTCCTCTCCCATGGCCAGGATGCCTGTCTGCCTGCTAGGAGCCTCCTGTCTGGGTAAGGAACCATCCCCTCTTCTGGTCGGGATTAGGGAATCCATTCCCGGACGGGTTCATCCATTCCCGGGAATTCGGGAATCCTGCATTTCATTTCCAGGAATCCCGGGCTCCCGGGGATGACACAGTGCACGGGCATCTCACATGTGAACGGTTTTAGAACGACCGACACTTATTTTTAATAAAACTACTGCAATATGTTGACACACATAAAAGACTAACCTTATCTACAAGCAGTTCATGCTGTCATATAAGTACATGTATCTTTAGTTGTGGTAATAAGCGCGTAGAAAGCACAACGTCCTCACAGGTGGTGCAGTGGTAGTGCCGCTGCTTTGCAGTAAGGAGACTGTGGAAGATTGTGGGTTCGCTTCCTGGTTCTTCCCTGTGTGGATAGTGCATTGAGTACTGAGAAAAGCGCTATATAAATGTAATTTATTATTATTATTAACGTGTCCAGCGTGCGGTCGTCCATGCGAGAGCGCATCTTCGTGCAGAAGTACGCCAGCCGCTGAGAAAGCACGCTCTGCCTTCACTGAAGTAGGTGGCACAATCATCAGATACTGATACACTTGTTCTAAACAACACTCGCGCTTGCCATTGCGCTGAAACACCTTCATTTCAGCTTTTACTGATGCATCCAGTTTCTTGTCATCATTCTGTGATGGCAAGTTTCTTGGCACAGATAATGTGGATGCAACAGACTGCAATTTCAAGTTGCTGTTCAAAGCTGTTGTCTGATGAAGTGCAAGCTGCAGCAATGGCGCCAGCTTAATTATTTTCAACTATAACTCTGTTATTTCTTGATGGATTTTTACACTTTTACACGCTATATATGCGAGCTTGGCCATTCCCGTTTTCCTGGGAATTACAGCAGTTTCATTCCCAGGAATGAAAAATGTCCGGGAATGGATTCCCTAGTCGGGATGCCCATCCAACCCGTGTGGCATTTACACCAGTTAGTTCTGGGGCACATGGTAGGAAACAACTCTGGATAGGGTACCAGTCCATCACAGAGACAACTCACACATGCGTCACACAAAGTTAACCTACCGTAGCTTTAGGGATGTGGGACAAAAACCAGAGTACCCAGGTTAAAATCTACCTTACCGTGGGGAGGATGTGCAAACACTACCTAGGCAATGACTGGGCACAGGAACCAAGGTGACCATTGGAGGCAGCAGCACACTGATCCACTGTGCAGATCATATATGAATTCTTATTAGTTATAAATGATTTACTCATTTAATGACTTGTCTGAGTATTTTAATCTCAAGTAAAATGGAAATATTTCTACCCAAAAAAGAGTAACACAACGAACCAATCCTCAATCTTGTGAGAGCGTTTAACGTGACACAATGCTTCCAGGTTTTTATAGAACAGTGTTGTGATATAAATATAAACACAACACTAAACATAATTCAAAATGTAGAAAAAAATCCTGAACAAACACAATAATATTCCAAAAAGTTCTAGAATACAAGACCATGGTCATAACTATATCAATCAAACCTAACCAGCCCAAACCACAACCAGATTTTAAAAGAAATTTTGTTACTACACTTCAGACTCTGAGATATGGCCTCTGCTGTTGATTATAAAAGAAAGGGTGTAAGCAAAGAACAATTCTTTAATATAAGCTGTCATGTATGGGCATCTTAGGATCACCTATCAAATTCTGCTGATGCTTGCAGTAACATCTCAGCGCAACAGGGGGCTCTGTTGCTAACTTCATCTCTTTTTCCTTTCGCAGTTCCAAGAAAATGCCCTCAACCCACAACACTCCCAGAAACCCCACCATGTCTGGTCAAGCCTTATAAATACAGATGTTCTCAGAAAAAATGGGGTCAGATGAGAAGCAGACCACCTGCATGTCGGAAAATGTCCCTGATATTGACCAGCTCGATAGAGCCCTAAAGACTGAAAAGCTGAGTAGGCTACCCAGGTAGGTTGTGTGCCTGTTTTGTGTTCTCACACCACTGTTTCGGACTTTGGCATTAAACAGGGTGGCCCCGTTAGTCCACAACTTTTCCTAAGGACTCCTCAGCTCATTTGTTCCTTGACAGACCCTTGCTTTATAACCTCCTTTTGTGACATGCTCCCTGCATATTAAGCATCAGACTCTAATTGTTGTTTAATATTAGGTTATTTCTCTTTCTTCTTACCTTCCAGTGAAGGAAGAGATTCAAAGAGAGAATTCACCTTAAAGGGGAAATTATTCCTTTATTTGAAATGTGGATGTTTGTATTAGTCTTCCTTCAACGGTACTTGGCATAAAAATTTGATTCATTACAGACACAACTACTTGCTTGCTTCCCTAGTAAAAAAGTATGTTAAAGATCTTACAAAGCTGAATTAGAATGTTATTATTTCTAACACCCCCTTCATCACTGCTTACATGTTATCAACTTGCCAGACACCTGAAATCTTGTAATGCCAGCCTTTCCTCTATGCCAGATCCTCCTAATTGCAACTCTTGGCAAATGCACATTTACTTTTATAGCTACTGCTCTACAGAAATCACTTCCGTGTTCTATCTGTGAAGCTCTGCCAGGTTTTCTGCATGAGTCCTGCCTAGAAGTCCATCTCTAAACTCTCATATTTTATATTGACTGATCTTATGCCTTTGTCTCGTATGTATCTAGAATAGTGATGATGGCTTTGTCAATCCCACTTACAAACAGTATTCCTGTGTATTATTAGAATAGATGATATATGTGTGCTCATCCAAATGTTAGATATCCATGTTTCATCATGTTTGTGAATGTCCTTGAATTATATGTGCTCCTTATTTCAATTGCATTCTTATATGTTTTCTGAAGCACCTTGGGTGTATTGTGGAAGAGATGATATCTCTCTATTATAAAAAGAAATCTTAAGACGAGACTTTTTGCCAAGAGATTTTTCCCAAGTCCCACGAGATGAGACTACTGCCAAGAGATTTTGTTAAGTCCCGCCCTCCTCTCAACCATTTTCATACACGCGTACGGTCCACTCAACTCTCATTTGTGTGAATGCTTTTGTCAGACACAGTTCCTGCGCTCTCAGCTCTTATTAACTTTTTATGTTTTCCTCATTTAAAGACGTTTATGAAAAGTCCTCAGTTTCATCCTTTAAAGAAGCTTTTCTGGACAAAGAGTAGAAGACAAAGTGGAAAAATCAGCAACATCTCACTTTGAGGATCAATTGGCCATAAATAAATATTTAGATTTATACTTTTGAGTAAACACAAATAATATAAAGTCATCTGAAAAAAGAAACTTTTTTTATCAACTGTTTAAATTGGCTGGCAGTGACTAATTAAGGATAAACCAAAGGATTTGACCATTAGGACCATGAAGGCTTGGCTGCTGAAAATGGATTTTTACAGTCATATATGAATATTAGTTTAAATCTTTTCAGGCAGGAATAGCAATCAATAAGACTATTAATGTCTTAGCTGTATTTTTAAATCAATTGAATGGTATCTTGATAAAAAGGTTCAGTTTAACTCAAAAACATGAACATTTTTTGGTGTGTCTAAACTTTTAACTTGTAGTGTATTTGCTGAGTCCATTTTTCTGAACTCGGCACCTCCATGCCCAAATTTTAGCAAAGGCTCACCGGTGCAGTAATAAAAAGGTGTTTATCACTGTGAATTTGTTAGGTTTGCTGGCAACTTTCTTCACTGAATTATTTCTTGAAAAGTTGGCACGTGGCTGAAACTTTTTTTCCTGGCACCCCACAAGACTTTACTTGACTAAATAATAAAATAATAATTTATCACATTTATATAGTGCTTTTTCTCACTACTCAAGGTGCTATCTCACAGGGAGGACCCAGGATACAAACCAATGACTTCCTTACTGCAAGGCAGTAGTGCTACCACTGTGAAACTTGTGTGGCATGACATGTGTCACACATTCCAGGGTGGTTCTGGGATATATCTCCATAAAATCGGTCAAAATGATCGCTCCAAAATAACAAAGAAATACAAGGTCATGGCAAAATGGTAAATATTTTCTATTTTTTCATTTCATCATAAAATGAAAAAACAAGGCTATTTTTAAATTAAGTGGTGGCTCTGAGGCTAAGGATCTGCGCTGGTATCCCGAAGGTTGCCGGTTCGAATCCCCGTCACTGCCAAAAAGGCCACTGCTCTGCTGGGCCCTTGAGCAAGGCCCTTAACCTGTAATTGCTCCAGGGGCGCTGTACAATGGCTGACCCTGCTCTCTGACCCCAAGGGGTATGTGAAAACTACCAAATTCCTAATACATGAAATTGTGTAAGGCGAAATAAAGAGAGAGAGAAAAAAAAAAAAATTAAGTTCAAAACCCTTATTTGGGCACATCATTATTAAAAATACACCCCTGAAAAGCTAAACAAAATTAACAAAGACTGCAAATCATAGCAGTATCTCTAATGTCTTACTTCACAGCAAAAAGAAAATGTAGCAGCAAAGTGTGTCCTTACATCAAAGGGGCCACCCAAGTTCTCCATCCCACCCTCATTTCTCTGCACGATTCCTTTTCAGAAGTAAGTTGTAAAATGGATGTGGGATATTACCATACCCCACTTGCTAGTGTATTATTATAGACAAATAAAAAAAATAGGGCAAGCTTATTTTCTTTATCCTACAAAGTTAATAGTACTAGTGTGTTGTACCGTGGTAGCCATTATGAATGTAGTGAGAAGTCAAGAAAAGCCAAACAAAATGACACCTTTTATTGGCTAACTAAAAAGATTACAATATGCAAGCTTTCAGGGCAACTCAGGCCCCTTTTTCAGGCAAAATGTAATACAGAAACTGGAGTTCCCTGTGTTTATATACACACTCTAGGACAAGAAACAACATTGGTAAATCTTTAAATGAGAAATTTTAAATGTAAAAAATTAATAGATTCATTCAGGCTACGGTTAATTTAACAAGGAAGAGAAGAACAATGTATGGTCAAGATCTTTGGATAAGATAACTGTCCAACAAAGTCTTTTGAAGTTTGTAATGAATTTTTCAAAACAATGTGGATCTGTAGACAGGTTGTCTGGGTCAGTGATGCAAAAAAATCCTCATACCTGGCCATAAAACTCTTGTCTTTATTCAAGCCATGTTGTAATGTATTACATTTTAGCATAAGTTTAACTTCCCATTCTTTTCTCTCTTGCTGTGTTTTGGAGTTGCCCATAAGCACTGTGACTTTAAAGTCCCTCTCACAGTGTCCATGGCTGTTGAAGTGGGCCGCTACAGGAACATCTGTGTTGCCATGTTTAATGTGGAACCTGTGTAAATTCATTCTCTGGTGGAGTGCTTGTTCAGTTTCTCCCACATAGAGTGCAGTGTCAGGACATTTCATAACATGACACCTTTTAATGGCTAACTAAAAAGATTATAATATGCAATCTTTTGAGGCAACTGAGGCCCCTTCTTCAGGCAAGATGTAATCAACTATCACAAAAAACTGCATGCCATCATTGATGCTAAAAGGGGCAATAAACAGTATTACAAACTAAGGGTATCCAAACATTTGAACAGGGACCATCTCATTATTTCCCTTATTACTATTACTATTGTTTAATGGTTTTGCTATTCTGTCATGCCTTATAGTTCAAGTTGGATTAGATGTAAAAGTAAATGAAATGTCTTTTGCTTGATCAGTCATCTTCTCTTTAAAGTATGGTACACATCTTACAAATTAGATAGATAGATAGATCTTTATTGTCATTGTCACTTTTACAAAGGAACAACGAAATTGAAGGTGCAATCAACTCAGTGTGAGGAATAAGGGTTAAAAAGACAAAAAGACAGAATATAATAACAAACCGAATAGTAATAAATATACAAATTGCACTTGTTGACCTAAGGTATATATTGCACATTGGAAGAATAATATGGAGCAGTTTTATTTTGAGTTCAGGGCCATGATTGCTTTCGGATAAAAGCTGTTTTTAAGACGGTTTGTCCTGGTTTTCATTGCTCTGTATCTCTTGCCCGATGGCAAAAGCTGGAAGAGGCAATGACCGGGATGTGATGAGTCCTGTGAAATGTCTATTGCTTTTTTGCGGCTTCAGGAGGTGTAGATTTGTTCCAGAGTGGGGAGGGTACAACCAATTGTTCTCTCCGCTATCCTGACGACCCTGTGTAGCGCTTTCTTTTCTGAGGAAGTGCAACTGCCGTACCACACACACAGTCCGTACGTGAGCACACTCTCAATGGAACAATGATAAAAAGCAAGGAGCAGATTTTTTGGGAGGTGGTTCTTTCTGAGAATTCTCAGAAAATACAGTCTCTGCTGCACCTTCTTTAGCAGCTCCTTGGTGTTGGCACTCCAGGTCAGGTCATCCTCCAGCTCCATACCCAGAAACCTGAACACCGGGACCCTCTCCACACATGCCCCGCCAATGATGAGTGGCTGGATGTCAGTTTTGTTTTTCCTAAAGTCAATAACAAGCTCCTTTGTTTTTTTGTTGTTGAGGAGCAGGTTATTGACTGTGCACCACTCTGACAGTCGCTCCACCTCGTCCCTGTATGCTAGCTCACCCTCCTTGCCCGAGATGAGTCCGACCACCGTCGTGTCATCTGCAAACTTTATGATCTTGTTGCTGTGGTGAGTGGGGACACAGTCATATGTGTAGAGGGTGTAGAGGAGCAGGCTGAGCACACAACCCTGCGGCGTCCCGGTGTTGAGGCTGAGAGCAGTGGATGTGTGGAGACCCAGCCTGACCCTCTGGGAGCGACCCGACAGGAAGTCCAGTATCCAACTGCAGGTGAGTGATGGAAGTCCCAGATCTGCCAGTTTGGACACCAATCGTTGTGGGAGGATGGTGTTAAACGCTGAGCTGAAGTCTACAAAGAGCAGTCTGGCGTAACTCCCCTGCTGCTCCAGGTGGGTCAGGGGAGCATGAAGGGCTGTGGTCACAGCATCCTCCGTGGATCTCTTTGCTTTGTAAGCAAACTGAAATGGGTCCAGGTCTGCTGGCAGGCAGGCGATGATATGACTCCGCACCAGTTTCTCAAAGCACTTCATGATGACAGATGTGAGTGCCACTGGGCGGAAATCATTCAGACTGTTGATGTTGGATTTTTTCGGCAGCGGAAAAATGATTGAGGACTTGAGGCAGGATGGGACAGTGGCCTGGGACAGGGACTGGTTGAAAATCCTGGTGAAGATTCCAGCCAGTTGATCTGCACAGTCTTTCAGCACCCGTCCAGCCACACCGTCGGGTCCTGCAGCCTTCCTCGGGTTCACTTTCCTCATCACCCGCCTCACCTCACACTCTTCCACTGTGAGTATGTTGCTGTTGTGAACAGGCTGTTGTGATGGAGCTGCTGTTGGTGTCGCCTCAAAGCGGGCAAAGAAGATGTTCAGCTCCTCTGCCAGAGAAGCGTCTCCCTCAGCAGCCAAGGAGTTGCTGGATTTGTAGCCGGTGATGTGCTGGACACCCTGCCACAACTGCCTGGTGTTGTTACTCCTCAGATGATCTTCTGTCCTCCTTCTGTATGCTGCCTTGGCCTCTCGGATGCCTCTCTTCAGGTTCGCTCTGGCTACACTGTAAAGAGCCCCGGTGTTCGTGCGATGTCGTCCGGAATGTTGTGGATGCGGAGAAACTCGAAGGTCGAGCAACTCTCGCTCCGTAAACCGATAGATAAAATATCCTGCCGGCTATACGTGTATTTATCCAGGCAGGGTGGAAAAAACACAATCTGAGTCGGAGAGCACACAGCCGCAGCGTCTAAGAGCGCCGCCATTGTCCATGCAGGGTATGTAAACTTATGAGCAAAACTGTGTATATATATATATATATATATATATATATATATATATATATATATATACTGTATATATATATACAGTGGAACCTCGGTTCACGACCATAATTCGTTCCAAAACTCTGGTCGTAAACCGAGTTGGTCGTGAACCGAAGCAATTTCTCCCATAGGATTGTATGTAAATACAATTAATCCGTTCCAGACCGTACGAACTGTATGTATATATATATATATTTTAGTTTTTAAGCACAAATATAGTTAATTATACCACAGAATGCACAGCATAATGGTAAACTAAATGTAAAAACATTGAATAACACTGAGAAAACCTTGAACAACATAGAAAACTAACACTGCAATAGTTCGTGCTATAGTGCTAGGAACCGCTCGCTAAAAACACTTATTTTAATGAGTTTTAAGCACAGGGGAAAAAATTAACATTTGAAAAATCCGTAATTTAATAAACCACCAAGAAAAGTAACATTGCAACAATGCAGGCTACGAACCGATCACTGTAAACAGAACTGAAAACAAAAACAAGCCTTCTCTACCTTATGTGTCCGTCGCTCGCTCTCTCTCTCTCTCACGCCTGTTTGTGTGTGCGTGCGTCTCTCTTTTGCGAGTCTGGAGCGCCTGTGTGTGTGTCTCTCTAGAGCGCTCCTGTGTGTGTGCGTGCCTCTCTCGCGTGTGCTCCTGTGTGTGTGTGTGTGCGTGCGTCTCTCTTTTGCTAGCCTGGAGCGCCTGTGTGTGTCTCTCTAGCGCGCTCCTGTGTGTGTGCGAGTCTCTCTCTCCCGCGCCTGTGTGTGTGTGAGTGCTTCTCTCTTTTGCGAGCCTGGAGCGCCTGTGTATGTGTCTCTCTAGAGTGCTCCTGTGTGTGTGCGCGCGCCTCTCTCGCGTGTGCTCCTGTGTGTGTGCGCGGCTCTCTCTGTCTCGCGCTGCCTCTGTGTGTGTGTGTGTGTGTTGTGTGTGTGTGTGTCGCGCTCTCTTGCTCGCTGCACAGGAAATGTACAGGGAGAGACTGAACATGTACAAACCGAAAGGGAACCTGGCTTGTTCGTATACCGAGTGTGTGGTCGTGAACTGAGGCAAAAGTTTGGCGAACTTTTTGGTCGTAAACCGAGTTGTACATGTACCGAGACGTTCGTGAACCGAGGTTCCACTGTATATATATATATATATATATATATATATATATATATATATATATTATATATATATATTATATATGTATACAGTAATCCCTCGCTATATCGTGCTTCGCCTTTCGCGGCTTCACTCTATCGCAGATTTTATATGTAAGCATATTTAAATATATATCGCGGATTTTTTGCTGGTTCGCGGATTTCTGCGGACAATGGGTCTTTTAATTTCTGGTACATGCTTCCTCAGTTGGTTTGCCCAGTTGATTTCATACAAGGGACGCTATTGGCAGATGGCTGAGAAGCTACCCAACTTACTTTTCTCTCTCTCTCTCTTGCGCTGACTTTCTCTGATCCTGACGTAGGGTGATTGAGCAGGGGGGCTGTTCGCACACCTAGACGATACGGACGCTCGTCAAAAAATGCTGAAAGATTATCTTCACTTTGCTCCCTTCTGTGCAGCTGCTTCGTGAAGCGACATGCTGCACGGTGCTTCGCATACTTAAAAGCACGAAGGGCACGTATTGATTTTTGGTTGTTTGTTTTTATCTGTCTCTCTCTCTCTTTCTCTGCTCCTGACGGAGGGGGTGTGAGCTGCCGCCTTCAACTGCTTTGTGCCGTGGTGCTTCGCATACTTAAAAGCCAAACAGCCCTATTGATTTGTTTGCTTTTCTCTATCTCTCTGACATTATCTGCTCCTGATGTGCACTCCTTTGAAGAGGAAGATATGTTTGCATTCTTTTAAGTGTGAGATGGAACTGTCATCTCTGTCTTGTCATGGAGCACAGTTTAAACTTTTGAAAAAGAGACAAATGTTTGTTTGCAGTGTTTGAATAAAGCTCCTGCCTCTCTACAACCTCCTGTGTTTCTGTGCAAATCTGTGACCCAAGCATGACAATATAAAAATAACCATATAAACATATGGTTTCTACTTCGCGGATTTTCACCTATCGCGGGGGGGTCTGGAACGCAACCCCCACGATGGAGGAGGGATTACTGTATATACTGTATATTGTGGCAGGCAGCCAGGGCAATTGCCCAGCTGGGACACCCCTATGATGGAAGGACGGGGGGAGAGGACATATTCAGGGCAATACCTCCCCCAGAACACTATCCAGGGCAGTCCCCCTGGATTACATCGGGGCCATGGGTTTGGAGTTTAGAAGCTCAAGTCTGCTGGGACCGCCAGGGGGCGCCTGGACAATTCCGGAACCCTGGACTGCAGCACTTCCACCACAACCAGAAGTGCTGCCAGAACAGGATCCGGGAGCACCTGGAGCACTTTTGGGTGCACTATAAAAGAGGCCGCCTCACTCGTTCGAGGAGCCAGAGTCAGGAGGAGGTGGACAAAGCTTGCTGGGAGAGGAGGTGGCAGAAGAAGACAGAAAGAGAGAGAAGAAAGGACCGTGTTTGGTTTTCTTGTGCTTTGTAGTGGGTAGTGAAGAGAAAGAACTGCCCCACTTGGAATAAAAGGTATGTGCTGGACAGTATTTGCATCTGCCGGTCTGTGTCGGGTAGGGTGACAGGTACTGGGCATCACTATATATATATATATATTCAGTTATTGCTAGTTTGTAGTTATTGTTCTGTCTGTATCTTTTTTTTCTTTGAGGCATGTTGGTCAGCAGATTGTCCAGTTCAGAGAATTCATTAGCATTAAAGGCATTTCATCTGCTCCAGAGCTTTTACAGTTTTTCTGAAGAAAAAAAAAACTCTCAGGACATCTCCCCAAATTCAGATATTGCATTCAGGCTTTACCTGATGTTACTTGTCACAATTGCAAGCAGTTAGCAATCGTTCTCGAAGCTCACGAAGTATTGACTCCATCTACAATGGGGCAGGAAAGACCGAGTCATTTGACTCTGAAGGTAACTGAGAGTAATCTGGTTCAGGAACTGATTTTTAGTTAGCTGATCAAGGAGTTTGTTGCAAAGACATCCAGAAAAGGACAATTTTGAAAATCAAGTATTTTGCCTGTGTTAATAGACAGAATTGCCTATACAGTATTTGATATTCCTGTTTTTGTAAGCATGTGTAATAGGGTTCAACAGCTGACTTTTCAAACCTTGGTTTGGGATGGTTACTTCTTGTCATCCATGCAGCAATGGCTAATTAAAGATATGAGCTTTGATTCAGCATACTTTGTCTCACATAATTTCAGAGAGTAAGCCCATATTTTTTCTGTTCTTCAGATTCTGTGGTACTCATTTACTTCTGTGTGACACCGAGACCTTGAAGTTGATCTGTGTAGTACTCATACTATTTTGTGTAGTCAGGGGCCCCCATCCTAAAAAACTCCACCGCTGGTCATACTGTTCAACAGAATTTAAAAAGTTCGAATTAGTATAAGCGTCTCAATTTCAGGGTGATCATTAGATCTTACATCTTGCCTGAAGAAGAGGCCTGAATTGCCTCGAAAGCTTGCATATTGTAATCTTTTTAGTTAGCCAATAAAAGGTGTCATTTTGCTTGGCTTTTCTCTACATTCATAATGGCTAACACGGTACAACACCTTAGTACTAGGGTGATCATTACCAATTCCCATTTTTTCTAATTTTTGGGAAATGGATTAACTTTGACCCCTTGTATCCCATTAGCGGGGGGAACTTCTGGAGTCAGTTGATGTGGCATTCACAACTTCAAATCCTTCTGATCATTTCTGTTGAAGACATTTATTGGTTTACTTTTTATCATATGGGTGAAATTTCCTGCACAAAATATGGTCCAAAAATGGCTTTAACGATGAGGGGTTTTCAGGTCTAGGGGACCAAAAATAGTAGGAAAATGAAAAATACCAACTTGCCTGAAGAAGGGGCCTCAGTTGCCTCAAAAGCTTACATATCGTAATCCGTTCAGTTAGCCAATAAAAGGTGTCATTTTGCTTGACGTCTCATTGCATCCATAATGGATAACGCAATACAATTCCCTACTAGTGTAAACGAAATAAACAAATGTTTAGTACTGAGATTTGATTCAGTTCCATTTGCTGCACTAGTTACAGGGCTGTGTTAACATATGGGCACAATAAGCACTGGTCAGGGGCCCATGATGTTTCTGATGCCTATGTATGTTTCTGTTTAGCTATCAAAACTGGGCTCCCTGCGCACCACATTGCCAGGAGGCCTATGATGCTGTTAAGACGGCCCTGTTCAAGTTATTCTGTTAGTTCAGGTTCAGTTTTACACGACGCCAGTACTTATTGATCCGCAGTTTGGTGCAATTGACTGTAAACGGTCCGCTGCATGTTCTAGTTAACGGCACCCACAGTAGCTACAGACTTCACCTACGACTACAACCGTTTTATGCGGCATCCGAAGCCCAAACAGATGTCATGTCACACACAAAAGCAAAAGAGAAAAACATCGACCAGCCTCTCTTTCAGAATGTCTGTGAGTTCAACTTAATGCTACAATCACATTAAGTACTCCGCGGGTCTGGGGGTCTTCCTAAATTCCAATCTCATGCTGACACTCGTGCCCCTCAAGGCTTTATTCCGAGTGTTAAGCACATCTCACTTATCAAATTAAAAATATTGCGGTCTAGTTGGCTGAGACCATCTTGATGGGACATATATATTTTGGGCGAAAAAAATAATGATTTAAAAAAGTTAGTTTTGGAATATATCTAACTATAAATTAAATATTTAGTGCTGTTATTGGTATATTTATCGTTTATTTACGTGAATCTTTCTCGCGAAGTGTAAATTAAATGTAAATCCATATGTAAAAAACGTAATAACCGCACAGTCCGATTTAAGCCCTTTAAAGACTACATACTCTGTAATAAATGACACGTCTCATATGTTAACTTCGCAGCTTTTTAAGATGTTGCCGATCATACAACAGCTGTCTCACACCGTGGTAGCGCTTTTAGTACAGGTTGCCAGCTCGCGAAAATCAGTGCTTTTCTGCACATTTTTTTTTTCTTTTCCGTAGATATTAGCTCTGCAGAATCTTGAACAGTTATCTTCAACTTTCCACACAGCCGCAACAAATGCAGCTACAGCTACTCCCCTGTTTTCAGATGCTCCCTAACTCTGGTCGAAGGTTAGGAATGAGTAGTCTACCCAGAATGCATTGCTAGAAAACAACAGGGCGCAGACATGGCGGCCGACAGTGATGTAAGTATGGGAGGGACTGTAGCAGTTATTGTCATTTACTTTTAAAAGTTTTATTTCATGCTGGTAAACTTGGCATCATTTTATTTTAATCATTTCAGCCCGAGTCAGACGTTTTTGAAATCACAGACTTCACTACCGCCTCGGAATGGGAAAGGTAGGTGAGAATGGCTATTCGTAAATTGTACAAACTGGTTAATGAACAGAATGCTATGATTAAGGGCAGCGAATTTTGTCATCCCCTATTACTGTTAGGACTTTGCGTGTAGTTTGACGTGCTTTGAAGAGCATGGGTAACTGGAGTGAGTGCTTTAGTCTTCTTCCAGTATGGACCGGTGCCACGTCTAAGGCTGTCTGTGCCTTGTCGTTCTATGATGGCAGGACAGGCTCCGACTTGGACGCCCAGAGTCCTGTAGTGGATGATCAAATGTAAGGTGCAGTTTTCATAGCTGCCATGTTTAGAAATGTAGACTTTTGAAAATTTTTTGACAGAGCTGCATTTGTTAAAAATGTACAGTATTCATTTAAAGTCAATTTCTGTCAGTCTGCGACATTGGAGATGTGTTGGTCACATCCAATGAATAACTTTGAATTGCGTGTCCGGCTAAAAGATGCCTCCTAATAGTTCAAAGTTACCTTAGTTCTTTCTCGAGACATACTTGCAGAACAACTCCTCAGTGCTATAAACAGGAAATTGGTGCAGACACACACTACCTGTTGCTGACTTTACCCATATACAAGCTCAATTGATACTGGGGGTGCTTGCTATGTTATGACAGTATAAAGAACATTCAAAACCATGCTTTTGTTTTATTGGATACACGTAAATGTTTTCAAAGTTAACGCTTATATATCGTGTGGCAGTCAGCAGTGACATTTTTTTAGAAATGTAGTTATGCCTTTTAATATTGCCTATTATTATAAGTCAACATTTATTCAGTCTGCTTGGAAAAAAAGTGTCAATGCTGTGCCAAGAAGAGTTAGCGAGCCTAAAGAGATATCCCAAGAGCTGGATTAAGGAAGGTGGGGGCTCCTTGGGACCCCGTCTTCACAAAAAACTATGAGTGCTGCACTTGTGAACTTCAAGGTCACAGAGTCGTCTAGTTCAGTATACCGAATCAAATCTTATATCTATCTTTAATTAGCCTTTGCTGCACAGATGACAAAATAACCCTTGCATGCCAAGGCCTGAAAAGTCAAGTGCAGAATGCTATAGCACATAGTACCTACAAAACCAAGCCTGCCAAATGATGCATAGGCCATTCTGTATATAAATTCAGGCAAAATGACACTTTTCTGGATTTTTTGCCAGCAAAGTTCTTGATCAGATTAACTAAAATCCAGTTTCCGAACCAGATCACGCTGAGTGAAATGATTCAGTCTTTTCTGTCCCATTGTGGATTTGAGTCTAATTAGCCTGAGCTTGGAGAATCTCCAGTACAAACAACTCTTCCACCAACACAGTTGCCCATCAGAGTAAAAGGGATTGCCCCTACTTTTGTTACGGCCACACACTGTAGGCTAAGGGATCCAGCTATGAACAATCATAATTATAGCCCTTTTCAGAGCAGTGAGCCTGATGACAAGAACAAGATCTGGAGTGTTTATGGTGATTTTAAAGGGAGGAGTAGGCTTCTTGCCATTGTTTTCTTAGGTGAATGTAAGCCCATCCTTTTTGGTTGACTAATGGGACTCAGAACTTTGCCTTCCACTTGTTGAATTATGGCTCTTTGTTCCAACTTGGGTGTCGAGATGGTGCCTATAAGAGATATCTTTACAGTGTTACTTAGTCTGGGATTGACCATCTTATTAGATAAGGTGCAGAGGCTGCATTCCGAAGTGGGGGCATATTATGAAAGCTTAAGACATTTTAGCATACATTAAGAGTGTTTAATTTAAGACAAGAATCTGTGTTTCAGGCATGTTGAGAAAGGATAATGCCAGGCTGTCCCTACAATAGTACTTTATGTACCATGTGGCATGATCTACTATTCCTCTAACAACAACATCCATGGCAAGAGTTACAATTATGGGCATAAAAATGATCCTTGATGTAACCCAACCTTAAATGCAAATCCATATGTTATTCCTAAACTACTGCTTGCTTGTATGTAGGCACCCTTACACATGCCCTTAACTATCCTTACTTGCTTCCCGGGTACTCCCTTGTTACTCATACATCTCGTTATTTCTTGCCAGGGTACTATTATCATATACCTTCTCTAAGTTTATAAGTATCATGTGTAGTCCTTTATGTTTCTCACTATATTTTCTGTAACAAGGCGAAAATCACATCTGCTGTACCTTTTCCTGGTATAAATCCAAACTCTTTTTCTCCCTTCGTCATCTGTCTTCTCTGCCTTTTATCCATTATTCTTTCCCTGATTTTCATTTTTTGTGCCATAAGATTTATGCCCCTATAATTTCTACAATCCTGGACATCTCCCTTCTCCTAATGTATAGGCCACACAATTGTTCCTCTGCCTTGGCGTTTTCTCTTCACAGTGGATCTTTGACATCAACTCCCATTACAAATCTGTTCCTTCCTACTTATCCCTATTGTTACACCCTTATTTGCTACTCCATGTTCTCCTGTCACCTTTGAATTTTCCTCATTTAACAATTACCTTATGCTTTCCACTGTTCCTTAATTTTATATGCATTACTTAACACAACTCCCCATTTGCTCTGTGTTTAAGTTGGGTAAGTTCATTCCGAGGTGCTAATTAGAATATGTCACTTATTAATTTTCTTGTGCATCAAGTAGCTTATACAGGTCTTATTCTTGACTTGTAACTGCTGGTTTCTATTTATCCTTAGTCCACCCGTTACCTTCATTTAAACTGGGTTGGGAATGTTATGATACAAAGTTCTCCCTCTTGAGAAATTTGTGTTATTCTGAAAATATTGTATTGCACATTCTTTGTTAAGCAGGCTTTTTGAACTGATCAAAAACTGAATATGGTAAAGGCATCTGTTTGAGCTCATGTGCAAAATTCTGCTCACAGTTCCCAATAGCCATAAAGAGGTTGTCTCACGTTGAGACCTCTCAGTGTTGCCTTGCAAGGCAAAATATGTATAGTTGATTGTAAACTATTTTTGTGAAATGATGTGTGATCAAGCTACCACAAACCATTTTTCCATTTTCTAATAATTTTATGGGGTCATAGCAACAGTATAGACAATATGTTGACAATGAAGCTTTTTTTTCCCTTTTTTCTTCTTCTCTTTTTTTTTCCAATGGTTGGTTTTAGTTTTTGATATTTAAATCTTATGTATATCTCCAATGTTCAATATATCAGTTTGATTTTAAAATTTAAAATGTCTTTCTGAACAATCTACATCAAAATCATGAAATTTTACAGGACTAATAAATAAACAACTGAATGTTCTAAAGTTTTAAAAATTGTATTTTTTTTCTGTGTGTGCAGATTTAATTGGTATACCTATACTGTACTTTTAACAGTGGCTTGTAAGGCCTTCGCAATATAGCTGTTAAAAATTTGTCTGTATATATGTACAGTCGTGGCCAAAAGTTTTGAGAATGACACAAGTATTGGTTTTCACAAAGTTTGCTGCTTCAGTGTTTTTAGATCTTTTTGTCAGATGTTTCTATGGTATGGTGAAGTATAATTACAAGCTTTCAATAAGTTTCAAAGGCTTTTATTGACAATTACATTAAGATTATGGAACGAGTCAATATTTGCAGTGTTGGCCCTCCTTTTTCAAGACCTCTGCAATTCGCCCTGGCATACTGTCAATCAACTTCCAGGCCAAATCCTGACTGATGGCAGCTCATTCTTGCATAATCAATGCTTGGAGTTTGTCAGAATTTGTGGGTTTTTGTTTGTCCACCTGCCTCTTGAAGATTGACCACACGTTCTTAATGGGATTAAGGTCTGGGGAGTTTCCTGGCCATGGACCCAAAATTTCTATGTTTTGTTTGCTGAGCCACTTAGTCATCAATTTTGCCTTACGGCACAGTGCACCATCATGCTGGAAAAGCCATTGTTTGTCACCAAACTGTTCTTGGTTGGTTGGGAAAGAAAGCATATTGTTAAAACAACACTCTATCCATCTAAGCCTGTTTATCTTGTGCAGGGTCACAGGGTTGCTAGAGCCCATCCCACAGCAAGCGTAGGGTGCTAGGCAGGAATAACCCCAGAACGAAACACCAGCCTATCGCAGGGTGAACATACACGGACACACATTAGAGCCAGTTTAACAATGCCACTCCAACTTACCTGTCTGTGGGAGGACAACAGAGCACCTGAAGGAAACACATGTACAGACGGGGAGAACATGCACACTCCACACAGGGAGAACCAGGGCCTTGAACCTAAAGCAATTGCATTCAAAACACGAATAGATTCCAGAGATCTGTCACTGCCAGTGGAAATGCTTAGTGCAAGATTTAGTAAAGCTGAAAGAAAGTCTTGGGGTGTGGCACAAGGATGTGAGGATTTTTGAAAGAACACTTATCTTAGTCACTTGTTGCATAGTGCTGGATAAGAAATGAGGCACTTCAAAAAATAAATTAATCAATTCAGCTAACGTACCATGTTTTAAAAAACTTATTTTTTAAAAATATCGTTTTTAAAATGAGATCCACTGTTAATATTAATTAGTTTGTAAATAGTTTAATATAGCCTGAATTCCAGTTAACAATTAAATTAACTGAGTAAAACTAAATAAATAAAATCTAATTTTTCCAAAAAAAAATGTAAGAACCTATTTGTATTTCTTATGGGTGATGGAATAAATCTTACTGAAGATTTTCGATTCCATCTGAAAAGGCTTAATTGTATTGGCTATCTTGCTGAATATCTGCTGCTTATCTCAACCATTTCATATTTTTAGTTGCTCTTATGGTTCTCAGTGGGCTAACAAACATGTCCTTCTCAATGCCAGTAGATGGACATTTATCAGACCACTTTCAAACAGTGTTACAAGAAGGAATTCTTCCTTGCTGAGGCAAATTAAACTTAATTTGAAATATTCCTTGCCCCTCCATTACAGGTTTAGATTCAATATATGCGATAATAGTGAACATGCAACGAGCCGCAGAGGAGTTGTTCATTGCCATTGAAACTGCATTTTGCGTACAACACTAGCATGGCACTATATACTGTATACTCCTACCCAATTCACTCGCCCTTTATAAAACCCTGAAAATTGGCTCATCCATGTCCTGCACCTGTTATTTTCATTTTGACATTTCAATCTAGTGCCGCAGTCTCTTAACCTGACACACTCAACTGTGAGTTCTTCCTCTTTTCCCCTTTATTATACATGTCTTTGTTGTCAGTCTTCTCAGACTGACTGTATAATAGGTTGTGAGGTGGGAGTTGAGGAAAACTTCTTATTTTTGTGTTATATAAACAAAAGCTCTCCATGATGCATCAACGGTGTTGTTTCACATACTGCCGCAATAAAATGTATGATAGTGGCAGCCTTTTCACTCTCCACAAAATTCAAACTTGGACTAATTTGTTAATTTTATTACATAGTCACGTGGTGATTCATCACAACCATTCACAAGCCATAGTTTTAGAAACACTGCTCTAGTGCATTGAAGAGGGGTTGGGATGGGGTGGGGCTGGACTGGAAGGTTTTCAACAATAACTGCAACATCTCTTTTCTTGTAATCACTAACCTTAGTGTGGAGGTACATTGGTCCACTTCTTGCAAATCTGTTTCAGCCTTATCGTATTTGTACGTTTCCAAGAATGACATGCTAATTTCAAGTCATGTCACATCATACTAGGCTTACACGCTGGATGTGGATTAATTAAAACATCCAAGTTTGTATTGCATAACCTCTTCTTATTCAGACAGACGGCATAATGTTCTTCTGAAGGCTACACTAATACAGAGCTGAATTCATGGGCCATTCAGTGAAGTTAATTAAGTCAACCAAACTGAGAAATAGCAGAGCATCTTGAAACATGACACTGGGACTACCACCACCACTAACTTGACTGTTGGTATGAAGTGACTAAGAGTCTATTTTTGACTCCTCTCTTCAAACAAGATTTCTCCAGAATTGTTCAGGAAGCATGAGCTTATTTTATTGGTAGTAATTGGTGATTTCTGTCTTGCTGCTCTGCTGTTGCTCCCATGTTAATGCAATGCCTTTGTGATGTTGGATTCCTGTACACTGATATTTGCTAAGAAAGGAGAGGTTTACATATAATTAGTGTTCTTCATGGGAAACTTTTTGGGGAAGGTTTAGGAGAATAGTTTCTAGGTATAGTTATCCATCAACAGTCTCATTGTTTTGGACAATTTGGCTCAGACGATGGTTCATTAGAGATCCAAGGTATTCAGTCTTGACACATTGCTTTCAGAAGGAATTTCTTTTGATCGTGGCATGATATATCTGTTGAACTTGAATACTGAAATGTTTACTTTGAAGGTAAATCCAGCTAACTATGGCTTCTGAATTGGGCAGAGTTGTCCTTAATTAGGAAGTATCCAAAATATTCATAGAGTTGACACCATAGTTCTACCATTTATTTATATTTGATTGGTGTGGAAGTATGACTTTTTCACAATTAAAGATTGCATATTTGATTACCTTACATGAGATAAATGAAATAATAAACATCAAATTACTTATGCTGTTTTCTACTATTTTGTTGTTGACCAACAAAAATATGTAAATAGATTCACATTGAAAAACAATTAGTAAAGTGTAAGATTTGACAGAGAACAAGTACTTTTTTTAATTTACTGCCCAGTTTAGTCATGTATTTATCACTGCATTATCTTTTTTATGTGCAGCCAAGAATATTTTGTGAGGTGCTGTCTTACCTTTTTTTTAATATTAGGCCTATTAATTTCCAAAAATCATTAACGCTATTACTATATATCCAGTAAACATGTATAGTTACTCTTTTAGGTTCTTCTTACATTCACAATACTGGCACCATAAATGTCAAAAGTAACCAGTATTAATAGTATGTATACCATATTTAATAATTAAACATATTTTCCTAAATGGTCATTTTATTTTTATTTGAGATTATCCATCCATCCATTTTCCAACCCGCTGAATCCGAACACAGGGTCACGGGGGTCTGCTGGAGCCAATCCCAGCCAACACAGGGCACAAGGCAGGAAACAATCCTGGGCAGGGTGCCAACCCACCGCAGGACACACACAAACACACCCACACAACAAGCACACACTAGGGCCAATTTAGAATCGCCAATCCACCTAACCTGCATGTCTTTGGACTGTGGGAGGAAACCGGAGCGCCCGGAGGAAACCCACGCAGACACGGGGAGAACATGCAAACTCCACGCAGGGAGGACCCGGGAAACGAACCCAGGTCCCCAGATCTCCCAACTGCGAGGCAGCAGCGCTACCCACTGCGCCACCGTGCCGCCCTATTTGAGATTATGATTTTGCTATTGTCTGAAGACGTTATTGAAGAATATCTGACTTAAATTTGTGGTTTTCATATTTTTTTAGCAATGTGCATAAAACCAAGAGAAGTGCCAAGTTCAAGCATGAATAGTTAATCTTCATTTTTCAATATTGAGTATAGGTGATCTGAATAACTATTTCTTTTGGAGAATTTCTGATTATGTCTCTTAAAAAGTTAGATTTTTTTCATCTAGGTGAAATCAAAAATTATATTTTTGAATATGTTACCTACCCCATATATATTTGTAGTGGTGTCTGAGAAAAGGTTTTAAACTGATTCTAATGCAGAATGGAGAGAAAGAAGGTTATGATATAACAGATCTTACCAGTGGTCAGTGCTGTACAACAGCAAACAATGTGAAAAACGTTCATGGGGAATAAAAAAAAAACTTTAATTGAATTCCATAATCCACATGTCTTTTTATCAAGTCATTTGCTCAAAAATGCAAAACAAATACTGTTTTTGATTAAACATTGTTAAATTGTTATTTCCTGAATTGTCAGGACACACATAAATAGTAAACCCAAAGTTTAATGGCATTTTCTTGACCTGAAGATCCACCTATTTCAGTCATTAAACGTTAACATTATTCAAAGTTATTGTCTGTTTTTACCTACAGTTTTATTACTCTTTAATTTAATACTGTTTTTTTTTTGTATCAGTATGCTGCTGCTGGAGTATGTGAATTTCCCCTTGGGATTAATAAAGTATCTATCTATCATTTGTTGGTCAAGAGCCCTGTCTTCAGTTTAAAAAGTAATTCCAATGAGGCTTTGGGTTTACTGTTTGTGTGATGATAATTCATTAAAAAAATTAAATAAGGGTACTTTACCTAAAAAAAGCATTAGGTTTGCATGTTTTTAGCAAGCAACTGGATAAAGGGCATGTGGATTATGTTACACAAGATTTTTTTTTCTTTTTTGTTTTTCCCCATTAAAGTTTTCCACATTGTTTACCATTGTAAATCAGTGGCTATCATTGAGATTTGTTATGTCATAAGTTTTTCTCAATTCTATGTGAAAACACGAGGTTACACATTTTTACACTTTGTAATAGACAGTGCCTTGGACTGAGAGGAGCTGCTTAGAGTAGTACAGAATGTAAAATCTGCAGGAAAAATAAGTTACTTTTGTATTTTGAAGACACAATTTTGTATAAGATATATTCAAGTTTTGTATAAATGTGTTGTTTTCTTTTTGTCTTCAGGTTTATTTCAAGAGTTGAAGAAGTTCTTAATGAATGGAAATTAATTGGGACTACTGTAAATAAGAAAATAGAAAAGGTTTGTAGTTGCATAATAATGTGTAATAGTTGTAAATCATTATTTTTAACTTAATTATATTGTATTATTTCTGAAGGTTTAGGTCAAATGTAATTAAATGTATTAAACCACAACAGAAGTGCACAAATCAGTACTCTGGGTGCCTGGGACTACCAGTTTTTAATTCTGGACAACTGAACTACAGACTCGCAAAACCAAATGGACTACCAGATGTTTTGGATCACTGGCCCATGTAATATTTTCCTAATCAAAAGCAAATTATTAAAAACAAAAGACCCAATTCAAGTACAATCTAAACTTCAGTAGCACTTTTAAAGACAGGTGCTTATAGTGGTCCAGAGTTGCTTGTTTATACTTGCAGCATGAAGCCTGAGCACAGACTGCAGTGCAAAGCACATGCGCTGACAGCGAACAAAATGGATTTATACTTGTGGCAGACAGTTTGATTGATGAGTTGATATTTTCCTACTCTATTAGTAACTGTGCTTGGTCAGTGTCACATACCTAACAATTTCACAGCAGAAGTGAGACTTGTCTGATGAAATAGAGTTATGCTGGATATTGCTGGCTTTAAGAGAGGAAAAAAACGAGAAGGTGGCATTTCAGTCCCATTAACCAAAAGGGGAAGAGAAGGTGAGTATAACATTCTTATATGTGGGCCACATACATGGTGAACAGATGTACTACAAATATTTCTGCATGTGTTCCATGTGCTTTGATGATCTGTTGCATCATATTTCTAACACCAATGTAGCCAACCTGTCCTTGAAATTCACCACTGTGTGCTGTGTGTGGTGCAAACTCAGTTTATTTTGCCGCTTTTGATGTCATTTTTGCCATACTGTTCAGTCTTAACCAGGCTTACTGTGCACCCACCCACTAGTGAGCAATACAGTGAAGTTTGTAAAGCAAGAAAGAGAAACAATAGCATTAGCTGAAAAGCAACTGGGACAGTGAGTGCAAGAATACTAAACGTTAGTCATATCCTGTCATAGTTTACCATGAAATACATAAAGTAATAATTGATGTGTACTTTGTTATTAGGAGTGCACAAGTTGAGCCATTCCATTACTGCTTCAGCACCAGTTACAAGGGAAAGGAATCATAATTACAATCAGCATTATGACAGCAATAAATGTAAAATAACTTTTCAAATACTGGAAGAACGTTTTCAACTGATTAAACACAGAGAAGATTCTGCAGACTAGTGCTATATTGTGCTATATGCAGAGAACATCAAGAAACCAAACATTAAAGAAATCCCTTGTTTACACATTGATCACTGACTGTGGTCAACTAAAGGTGCATGACATTGTAATTGATATTCTGCACTTCAGAATAACCCTAAAGATCAAACTGGTGATATTTTTGAAAGAGAAACTAATTGATGGGTCTTAAATTAATCATGAAAACAAAATTTAAGAATATAATATGCAATATTTCAGTTCATTTTTGGTAATGTATTTTTGTGTATGTTGAAAAAAAACATGCATCAACATGGCATAATCCTTTAAAAATCATCAATTTTTAAAATATTCTATTCCAAGATGCTGATTGACTTTATATTGTGGTAGAAGAGCGTTGTGTACTTGTGTAAAAAAAAAAAAAAAAAAAAGGTTGCAGGTACCTCCCCCCACACACACACATACACATACACATACAAAGGTGGGCCAGCAGACTACTATATGCATTTACAATTTGTCCTCCCCTGTACAAGGATTCTGATTCACTTCTCACCTCTTACTGTTTAACATGACCAAGTCATTTACCTTTCCTGTGCTCTAATTGTAAAAAACAATTGTAATGAACATTGATTTTGTTAAGCTTTTTGAGTGTGAGAGATGTGCCATTTAAAATAATATAGTATTGGTTTTTAAATATTTCATGTCACCATTTTGACCTGGTCTAGCCTTTCAGATTTTTAGAACAGCCTGCAGTGATTTCATGTTGAACTAATACATTTTTTTTAATCCACACACCACTTAAGCAGTTGGAGGCTAGAAAAATGCGATAATGTACACACTGGAAATTGATTCTTATTCAGCCTTCCCACTAGAAAAATAGTGTTTTAAGTTCAGGTTGTTGTTGCTTTTGAATTTAAAAAAAAAAAAAAAAAAAAAAAAAAAAGATCAAGCAACCCCTCAGCTTAAGTGTAACATTGTGAGGTGGGAGTCATGTGCATGGAAATCATTTGAAAGTCATTGGGGATATGTGAAAGGAGAGATGCATATAAAATATGAGTGTTTGTTCTAAATGTGAGTTCTAAATGGAGAAGCTTGGCTTATTCCTTTCAATTAAAACATGATAAATTAGTAAGGATATATTTGAGAACAAGTAGTTTTTAACAGGAAAATTACAGAAGGGAATCATCAAAGTGCATGCTTCATATACCTGACAGACTTGTATCTGCTAAATCAGAAACCACATCATACTCTGATGGAACATCAACCAGAACCACAATACATTTGGAACTTGAGCTCAGAAAGCTCAGTAAGTATCCTCCTGCAACTGAAATTCTCTGTCCCAAGATTTGCTATGATATGGACTATTAAGTGAGTAGCTTTAAAGTTACTAGCTAACCAACAGGTGATAAAAGTTTGGAGGTGAAAAACTTTATGCGTGTTTGCAAGTAAGTTTTCTGTTGAATTCTGTGCTTATGATGTAAGCTTAGAAAATGTTAAACATACATTCAAACCACATTTAATGACTTTGCTTTAATGCTTTTGTTCAAGTGAAGACTGCTGGTAACATTGGATTTTGGTGCTGTTTATTTATACCAAATCATTTCAACTATATTTCCCATTTGTTGAATGAGACTACAAGATATTAACAGATACATAATTGAAATCAAAACATAACGTATGTGTGTGGGATATGTGCTATTGCCTACAGAATAATAAATTATTCAGTCATTATATTGTGTTTTTTTATTTCAAATTTTAAACTTTATATTTAACTACCTGTGTATTTTAATAGAATGTTATTTTGTGTCATTTTAAAACATGTTCAGAATTCATTCATTCTTGTTCTCATTTATAATAACTACAGTCCCCTCCAAAAGTATTGGAACAGCAAGGCCAATTAAATTGTTTTTCTGTGTACTGAAGACATTTGTGTGTGATATCAAAATATGAATATGAGAAGAGAGATCAGAGTTTCAGCTTTTATTCTCTGGTATTTGCATCTAGATATGTTAAAGAACATAGCACATTTTATATCAAACCACCCAGTTTTTCAAGTGAGCAAAAGTATTGGAACAGAATGTTTTCAACTAATTTAAAGTCGCAAATATTTAATATTTGGTTGGGAGCTAAACCAAATAGTTGAATGCTCACTTAAGGTGTAAAAATACACTAAACGTTTGTGCTGCAAGCTGTTATTCATTTGCTTTTAAGTTATGTGTACGTGATATCCATATTGTTTAGGCAGGAATATGTTTGACTCAAAGTATATGTTATTCAAGCTTTTTTCAAACACAGAATTTGTCAATCGACAGTAATGAAACAGGTTAAAATCTCTGCATGTATTGAAGGAAAATTCTTTGTGTATTTTAAATTACTTGATTTTTACTGTAACTACTTCTGTTTATGAGTAACCACACACACAGAAAAGCCTGCAGTGATTCAGGAAAATTGTAAAAATAAGTACAGGGTGGGCTGCTGAAAAATGTTTCTTACGAGGTGCCATTATGAGACTAGGAGAAGATGCTGGGTAACGCTTGGGCCTGACGCTTCCATAAGACACATTTATACACTGTTAGCACAATTACAGCCTAAGTAATCCTCGGGTGTAACGCATATGTGAGACAAGTGTATATAGCTGCCCGAGTAACACTCAGGACTGACGGTATTAACACCATTTTCAAAGCCCTTGTGACACTCCGGTCTAATGCTAAGGAGGTTAATAAAACCCATGTCCATTAATTGCCTTTTATGGAATTATTTTATGGAGCTGGAAAAATAGTAATTTGAATAACCATTTTACAAGATTTGTTTCTTTTTCTTGGATGTTGCACTTTTTTTTTCCCCTCCTAGTGCTGCGTTTCTACATATCCTTCAAATAAATATATCAAAAGGAAAAAAGTAATGTGTATTGCCCAAATATAAACTGGTGCGGTGCAGTGGTAGCGCTGCTGCCTTGCAGTAAGGAGACCCGGGTTCACTTCCCGGGTCCTCCCTTTATGGAGTTTGCATGTTCTCACTGTGTCTGTATGGGTTTCCTCCGGGTGCTCCCGTTTTCTCCCACAGTCCAAAGACATGCAGGTTAGGTGCACTGGCGATCCTAAATTGTCGCTAGTGTGTGCGTGTGTGCCCTATGGTGAGCTGGCTCCCTGCCTGGGGTTTGTTCCTGCCTTGCTCTCTGTGCTGGCTGGGTTTCGCTTCAGTAGACCCCCGTGACCCTGTGTTAGGATATAGCGGGTTGGACAATGACTGACTGAGTGACAATATAAACTGTGAAAAGATGCTTCTTTTTTAATACTTTTCAGCCAAATGATTCCTAATTTCAATAAATATTTAATATAAATTAAGTTGAACTAAATTTCTTTTTTTCTAGGGAGAATATACAAGTGGTACATGGGAAGAAAAAACTGTAGAAATTTCTTTTGCTGACTTTAAATTTTCCATAACCCATCATTATCTAAAACAAGAACTTTCTGAAAAACCTGAGAATGAGGAGGTCGAAGAAGGTAAAAGTTGAATCTTTGCATTATTTTTTGTATTAAATTTCTTTGTTAATGAAATTGTCACTTTTCTATATTTTGTTCAAATACCTTTTATTAAATTCACCTACCTGAACCAGTGTTGTGCTGAGCTGTCACCCGTTGCATGACTACACTCGGGTCCTAATTTGGAGCCTGAGTTGGTTTGTCATGTGGTGGGTGCGGCAAAATGCTGTATCAGTGCGTGCTCCTAACCTCCATCCATTCATCCATCCATCCATCCATGCATGGGTGATAGTTTGTGTTTAGTGGCAAAGGGCATAAAAGAAAATGGAAATAAGAACCTATCATCTATATATATGTATTTCAATTTTTTTTTAAACTTCATTACATTTAAAGTCTTGATTGTAGAGATAAAGGTATTTGACCACTTTAAACTGGCTTCATCCTGCTGGGGAATATAAAAGTTTAGGAATTAATCTATTACCAGTGAAAGATCCTATGCTGCTGGAGTATGTGAATTTCCCCTTGGGATTAATAAAGTATCTACAGTATCTCTTATCTAGATCCTGAGAGTTTTGAAAAGTCTTCCTACAGATATCACTGCATGTTCGTTTTAGCTCCAAAATTCCAAAGGTCTCCTTCCTACCTGTCTGGTAGATGTGGTGAAGCAGTGGCTTGAATATAACTATCTGTAGGATCTTTTTAATCACATCTGACTAGAAAGGGCCTACTATTAAGAAGGCCAGTTACACCGGATATTATCTTTTGTGTTAATAGTAGAAATACTGTAAATGTTCCAACAAAGATTTTTGTGATTAATTTTCATCATAGTAAAAAGTATGCTGTGGAGTAAGGTGATTGATTTTAGTCTTGCAGGAGTAGATTGAAAGCTCTTAGTGAGCGTGGGGTTGAAATCTAAAGGCAGCTTCATGGTGTTTTGAACTGTCTACTAAATACACTACCAGCTGTAGCTGTTCAGTGAATCTGGTATGCTGGATGAAACATACCACCTCTTAAACACAAAGCATTTAAGAAAGCATTTACTAAAAAAGAAAAACAATATTACAAATTGGAAAAAACTCTGCCTCATTGTGGTGCTGTCCATTCTTATTGCTTTGTGGAGTTAAAATGCTTAGCCAACCTGCTTAAAATCACATTTAAGCCTCACATTTCTGGAAACTGCAGACAAGCCTGGGTGTGCCAGATGCTTTCAGTTGACTGAATGCCGTTGTGCTCAATGTAGGTCTGCAAGCAAATATTAATAAAACACTTTGTGTAGTGTTTAAAACAATAAATGGGTTTTAGTACAGTTCCTTTACTTGGCTAAGAAAAAACAGTCTGTTTCCAGTGCAAAATGACAAATGTACATTGGGCTTATTTATATACACCAATATAGTTGGTGTATACATAAGCACTAGCATTTAAAATACATTTTTGGACACGGATATGTTATTCTCTTTTATAGATGCATTCCCGTCAGCTATGCAAGATTTGCTGTGCATGAATAACGATTTTCCTCCTAGAGCTCACTGTCTAGTTCGATGGTATGTAAAAACTAAATGATTTTACCTTTGCAATCTGTAGCCAAGTTTTATTTCATTTCTTCCCAACTAGTTGTGTTTATATCTGATTTAATGTAACATTATTAATAACCAAGTGAAAATCTGTAGTACATTACAATCAATTAATTCATCAATGCAAAATTAAAGACAAAAAATATCATGACCGTATACCAATAAATGTACATTGCTTTTACAGTATAAATTATTTTTGAATCAAGAACATATTTTGTAAGTCAATATCCTATGTAACATTGGAGACTGACACTGCCATGCTGACTTCATTCTTGCAAGTGGAAGTGAAAGGAGTGCAGAGTATTTTGTGTTACTGCTGTGTGAGAGTTAATTAAAATACAAATTTTACTCCTAATAACTTTGTGTTTTGGTTGCCGCTAAGGAGCCATGTGGGAATTTTTTAACGTATTTTCCTTTAGAAGCGTAATTTGTGCTTTTTTTTGGTGTTGTTTTTTTTTTTCATTCTCCTACACAGGAGCAAATGCAAAAGTTACTTGTTTTCAAAACTGACATCTTTTGGATGAGTTGCTAGGCAGAGAACAGTTGCAGAAACTGGCCAGTCCATAAGTAGGTGGAGTGGTGGCTCTGAGGCTAGGATCTGCCCTTAACCTGCAATTGCTGAGCACTTTGTGTAGTGAGAAAAGCGCTATATAAATGCATAGAATTATTATTATTATTAAGTAAATAACTGGTGTTATAGTAGCAAAGAGATAAAAGCAACAACAGCTCCTAATTGGATGAAGTTAAAGCATATAAAGAATATTTGGATAAAGCACTATATAGCACTCTTGCTGTAAAGTGTTTTTGCTATTGGAGAGTGACAGCATATGCATTCATAAGGAAGAAGGCATCTATTTTAAGTATAAATAGGTGGCTGACTTGAAACTAATATTGGACGGGGCTACACAGTACGTAGACAGGCATCTAGGAGAGAGTGTTGATTAGGGGCAAGCAGAAAAAACAAGCGGTGGATAGTATTCAGTAAATTAGTTCTCTTAGTAAGAAAGGGGCCAAAAGATGTTAAATAATTGCAGTAGTTCTTTAATCAGATATTAATTTTAATAATTTAAATTTAATCATTTAAATTTAATAAAAAAAATAAAATAAGGCCAGTACAATTTAAGTCGTGTTTGATGTTAAGCTTTTTGGAGGGTGGCTTGGAGTTGGTCAGTCCTCCTTTAAGAATATGTCTGCAGGAGGTGCCAGCTGATTCACCTTGAGCGCAATATTGCTATAGTATTGGAGCTGGCTAGCCTGCATTGTAGTAGATAATTGGTGGACCTGTTTCAGGTGTCCTTTGTGGAGAGGGTATGCACCCCAAAGGTGGCATGGGAGGAGACTCCTGACCAGACAGGTAGATTGGTCAATGTTAGACATAGGCGCAAGGCAAAGACTGCACATTGTCCGGGGGTTTCAACACATTATACAGCTGTTTTTTTCCTTTGCAGCTTTTTCAATTCCTTATCATGTCACCTCTTAATCTGCTTTTGCTTAAAATGAAGTGGCTTATCTATTTTAATCTTTCCTCTTATCTCATCCCCTGCAGTCCTGAAATCAGCCTGGCCCAAGTGCTATTTTGTGGACCTTTTCTAGTGCTTCAATTTTTTTTGTACCCTGAAAACCAAAACTGTACACAGTATTACAGATGATGCCTCACTAGTGTATTACAAAGCTTGAGCATGACCTTCTTAGACTTGTACTGTAGACATTGTACCTAACTTCTGTTAGAATTCATAATGGCTTCTGAACACTTTTCAGACCTCCCATTCTGTACTCAAATGTACTATGTGTAAAACTTTACATTTTCTTACTATTTATTATTATTTGATTTCATCCTATTCAATTCTAAGCAGTACTTCACCCTGCACATTCTCCAGACTATTCAGTACCTCCTTAGTTGTCCCTGTTACCACTGGCAAGCTATCCACTTTCTCACATATAAAGAACATTCACTATTTTACTGTCTGTATTTTTTAATTCCACTTTACCAATCCAGATCCACTTCACCTCCTCGAGTGTTTTTTACAACTAAAATACTGGAATAATCTGGATCATCTTTCACTTTAATCTGAAATATTCCCTACTAATTGCCTTTTAGTTTCCCGAATTTCCTTGTTAATGGTTAGTTTTATCTTCTTGTATGTACTGCGATTTGTATTGGAAATATCAGTGTTAAGTTTAGTTTAGATAATAACTTAGTAGTTTAACTCAGGAAATTTCTGTTTTTGTACAGCGTAAAATATGCAAAAATGTAATTTTTATTTTTGTTGCTAGGAGAAATAACATACTACTGTTCATTGAGAGTATTTCAGGAACACAACACTGTGCTGTTGTTGTAAAAGCAATAATCTGCTAGTATGCATAATTGTAAAGGATTTTCATTTTCATCTTTTTTTGTTTTCTTGCTCATCAGGTATGGGATACGGGAGTTTGTTGTGATTTCACCAAGTGCCAATAGTGATGCTGTCATTAGTGAATCAAAATGCAACCTGCTGTTAAGCTCAATATCAATCTCCCTTGGGAACACAGGCTGGTGCGTAGCATTCGAAATTTATGGTAACTGAAATTATAAATGCCATAGATTAAGGTCACATGTTCTGCAATGTTTAGTTTTAGCATCTTTTACCAATTACAAATTGGTCTAGTATGAGTCATGGGTATGTGCATGTGTGAATGAGATTATAATCTGAAATTGACTTGTGTCAAATGTAAATTGAGCTTCTGCCTTGCATCCATGGCAGCTGGTAATATGCACTGGCTAACCACAACCCTGAATCTGATAAGTGGGTTAAAAATGCTAGATCAAATTTTTATCTGATGGCTTGGTCACATCACTTCAAGAGTGGCCCACTGAATTAAGAAGCTAATTGAGAAGAAGTGGTCAGTTTTGGGATACCTCTCAACATTCTGGAGGGAGGAGAGGATGAAGACTACAATGTTGAAATGAACAATATTGCACATACTATCTGTGACACTGTCATTGAGTACTTTAATCTAGCAAATTGTTCAGTAGAAGTGTGTACGGAAATACTGGTTGGGCAGTATGCATTAATAATGCCTCACTGTAACTGCTCTTTTGGCATTAGCAAAGTAAGATTTTTTTTTTTATTCTTTTTTTGTATTTATTGTGTATGTTTGAGGGGATCAGTCAGTCCGCTATATCCTTGTTGTTCTTATTTGATATAATAATTCTGTATTTCTTGAGCTAAAAAGCTAAATTTCCTCTTAAGGCAAATGAAGTACTACTTACTTACCAACCAAAAATACTAAGAATTTATGTTTAAGAAAAAAATTCTAAGATACTTTAATAATGTATCCCCTGGTGTATCATGTAGACAGAAAGGTTAAAGGCCTGGAAGAGGCTTTATTCAGGGCTGAATAGATTAAAAAAAATTGACTTACATAGGATGAGAAGAACTGGAAAAAAACTGGAAGAGGAAGAGATATTTAGTCGTTGCACAATCTTGGCACTAATCTTAACTCTTAATAGAAAAAGGTCGAAGGTAGACAGTAGAAAGAGAGTATTTTAAGTTTTAAGGTCTTAAACATAAGGTACCATGTATATTGGGATGTTCTGAAATAGAAGTTGGGGAAGGATGTTTGTCTTGATGGTATTGCTTCTCCCTGCTAATGTGAGATTGAGGGTAGACCATCTGTTTACATCTTGTTGTTGTTTTTCCAGCCAAATTGTGTTGAAAAAGATCTTTAGCTTTAGGCTTGGGCAGTATATTGAGTGCCACAATATGAAAACTATTTTTAAATACATCATTTGAAAATAAAACTGTGGCAATATATTGATTTAAAAGGTTCCACCAAACACAGTTTGTAGTGTGTAATTTCTGCAGAATTGATCCTAAACGCGGTCTTCATTTACCCCTTTTCCACTGCACTGGTGCCACATTTCCACTGGGGAAAAAAAAAACTGCCAATGCCGTGCCAGTTTTGCTGTGCTGATCTGGTAACAGGGACCAATGATGTCAGCAGTGGTGGTCAGAGTTAGCAAGTTAACTTTAGACAGAGAAACATGACGGACAGCACTGCTGTAGATCTGTGGTGTGTGAGGAAATTAGTTTTGACTTTATATTGTTCTAACATGTCAGTTTATGTAGCACTTTAAACAAGTATTGTCATAAAGAAGCTTTAAAAATATAATGTTGTGTATAACTGGCTGCTTGTGCATTTTTGTGTTTGTGCAACATGTTTGAGCATTTTAATTACCTGATTTTCATCTTCCCTAACCCGTTATCTGACGGACTAGCTTTGAATCTTTGCCTAGATGATGACTTTTCTAAAGGGTTATGAATTGGATTTGTTAGTTCTGAGTAAATGGTGCATTTGAGGGTTACCCCAATTTTGTCCCGTTTTAACAAGTAACAGTTCATTTTTGGTTCTTACTAATTTTTTTTTTATAATGTTGAATAAATTGGTTTTATATACTGCGATACAGTATATTCTCAATTACTGGAGTAGCATTCTGCTGTTCAGTCATACTTGCTTTGTGTAACTGGCATGGCCAGTGACATGGTCAAAATGACATTACTCGGACCCCTCTGGGCTCAATGGAAAATGCGAGCATTGTGACTAAAGCCTGCCTCCTGCTTAGCAACAATGGCTGAAATGGAGGCAGAAGTGGGTAGTGCTGTCTGCGATGATTCAGTCTCAAAAAAGGATGCAAATGTGATGTCCATTGTTTGAAAATGGTTTGGCTTCAGACAGAATGATACAGAACAAAAGACTCATATGCAAACTTTGCAACAGAGAAGTAGGAACAAGGACTGGCAACACATCAAACCTATTCAATCATTTGAAAACAGAACAAGTTACAAAGTATGAAGAATATGTTAAACTTTGTGAGGCCTCTGCTCAAAATACAACAAAACACACTGCCACAGTGACAGGAACATTCTTTTGTTGCATATCATATGAAAAGACAAGTCCCAAATGGAAGGAAATAATAGCTGCTGTAATATACCACATGATACCAAAAGATATGGTTCCTGTTGCTACTATTGAAAAACATGTATTTCAGAAGCTACTGAGAATGATTTATCCCAAATATGTCCTTCCCAAAAATAATTGAGGTAAATTGCCAATTAATACTAAAATAGAAATGGTCAAAATTTCATAAAACTAAACAGAAACTAAAGTGAAAAAAATGACTGGTGAATAAAGTAGAAATTAAAATTACTAAACTGATCTGGAACTAAAATAATCTTGTTACTAAATACATGTCATTTAAAGACCACAAGACTAATGTACAAGATAATACTGGCAAGTGTTCAGTGATTTATTGCAAATGACTGACAACACCTTCAGTTTTCTGTGGTGTAATTTTTCATCCATCCATCCATCCATTGTCTCCCGCTTATCCGAGGTCGGGTCGCGGGGGCAGCAGCTTGAGCAGAGATGCCCAGACTTCCCTCTCCCCGGCCACTTCTTCTAGCTCTTCCGGGAGAATCCCAAGGCGTTCCCAGGCCAGTCGAGAGACATAGTCCCTCCAGCGTGTCCTGGGTCTTCCCCGGGGCCTCCTCCCGGTTGGACGTGCCCGGAACACCTCACCAGGGAGGCGTCCAGGAGGCATCCTGATCAGATGCCTGAGCCACCTCATCTGACTCCTCTCGATGCGGAGGAGCAGCGGCTCTACTCTGAGCCCCTCCCGGATGACTGAGCTTCTCACCCTATCTTTAAGGGAAAGCCCAGACACCCTGCGGAGGAAACTCATTTCAGCCGCTTGTATTCGCGTGTATTCGCGATCTCGTTCTTTCGGTCACTACCCATAGTTGATGACCATAGGTGATTTTTCATGTGAACTTTTATTTAAATACTGTTCATTTGTTTTCATAGCAAGCATTTTATACTTCATTTGTTTTATAATTTATATTTTATGAAGCTGCAAGGCCCATGACTAATTTGTTTGTACGTTTATTTTTTTTACTCCTTTTAATTGATTTCAAATTTCTTTAATTATTTTCTTGGCTTTTTTCTTGATCAGAAATACTTTTGATTAATTATGTCATTGTCTCTATCATTCATTCACCCTCGCACAGCTGTGATGTTATGAATTTCACGAGTGTGGTTCTTTAACACTTGAAAATATTTGAAAGTTTTTGGTTTTATATATATATAAATAATATATAATATGTGTGTGTTTATGAATATATGTATGTAATGTGTGTGTATGAATAAATAAAAGAAATGTGGTAAAATGTTGTTTTTAAATTATATTTTAATATGTGAAAGCCAGTATGTGATACGCAGCCCGGACACACACAGACGGACACCATATTATCGTCCACCACACGTTTATTATTCATAATAATTCAATAAAGATGCACAACCCAGTGCACAAAGCACCAATCACCCCTTCAAATGTCCTGGCCACAACACAATGCCTTTCAAGTCTTTTGTCCGCCTTCACTCCTCCACCACGCTTCGTCTTCTTCCTCCCGACTCTTGCTCCTGACTGGAGGGAGGCGGCCCCTTTTATGTGCCCCGGATGGGCTCCAGGTGCATCCTCAGGACTTCCGTAGCCACACCCCTGTGTGGCGGAAGCTCCCAAGGAGAAGCCGGAAGTCCACCGGGTGCCCTCAAGTCTCTTCCCCCCAGCACTTCCCGGTGTGGCGGAAGTACTGAGGGACAATGTTCCCAAGGCATCGGGGCGCCCCCTGGTGGTGACCACGGGCCCCTACAGGGTTGAGCTTCTAAGCTCCGTACCCGTGTTCCCCAAAGCCACCAGGGAGGACGCCCCCTCGTGTCCTGGAGGAGGCACAAGCCCTCCTCCACTCCTCCTAGGCGTCCCGGCCGGGCATGGACACCCGCCGGGCACCACAAGTATTACTGGATAATTCCATTGACTTCATTAAAGACATGCATGCTTACTTCTTTAAACCTTTTTGAATATACATACAGTATGTCCTTCCATCCATTTTCTTGAGTATATCCACTTCAGGATATCCATCCATCCATCCATCCATTTTCCAACCTGCTGAATCCGAACACAGGGTCACGGGGGTCTGCTGGAGCCAATCCCAGCCAACACAGGGCACAAGGCAGGAACCAATCCTGGGCAGGGTGCCAACCCACCACAGGACACACACAAACACACCCACACACCAAGCACACACTATGGCCAATTTAGAATCGCCAATCCACCTAACCTGCATGTCTTTGGACTGTGGGAGGAAACCCATACAGACATGGGAAGAACATGCAAACTCCACGCAGGGAGGACCCGGGAAGCGAACCCAGGTCCCCAGGTCTCCCAACTGCGAGGCAGCAGTGCTACCCACTGCACCACCGTGCCGCCCACTTCAGGATATGCAAGTATATAATTCACTATTACTTTATGTGTAAACTACTACACAATTCTATTGTTCTTGTGCTCTACTTGAGGTATTAGTTACAGTAAACATTTTTAAATAATAAAAAAAAATCATCTGATAGTTTACCTTAGCAGTCTTTTCAGGGACTCCTGTTCAAAAATCTTACCAATGAAAGATATTTTGATTATCTTTAAATAATTCCTTATAACTTATAAAAGGCCATCTGGAATTATTCAGTGGCCCAGTTATATATTGAGGTTTGGAGAACATTTCTTTACAATTATGTAGCTTTGTGACATTTTTGTTGTGCTTTGAATTATGTGATTTAAAAAAGCAATTATTGAACTCGTAGGATTTCATTTGTTCTGTAAAAATACTACTTCTGTCTAGGATTATGTTAAAATTATAAAGAAAAAAATGTTATGTTTTATTGCACAGTAATGATGTTATTTGTCGTTCTGCAAAATTAGTACCTTTTACAATGTAGATTAAATGTTTTTGTAGCCAGGTTCCACTCTTTGTTCAGATCCAGCAGAAGTGGAGACGCATGTATGTTGGTGAATGTCAGGGTCCTGGTGTACGGACTGATTTTGAAATGGTCCATCTTCGCAAAGTTCCAAATCAGTACAATCATTTGTCAGGGTTACTGGATGTTTTCAAATCAAAAATTGTAAGTATCATACTTTTCATTTTATTAACAGTATTCAAACAGGTGTAAATTAAAATGTTTATTATATTTAATGATTTAGAAACGACAATAGTTTTACTAATTTTTAAAAATATTTTCAATACACTTATTTTATTTTGAGAATGAAATGTTATTTGTCAAGATAACAGGCTTTTAAGAAAAAATGCACTAAATGCATTTTTTACTTTGATCTTAGTTGAAAAATTAAGATATTAAACATCTTGGATTTACATTTTTATTGTTTTTATTTGAAAAATGGCACTTAGCATCAGTGGAAATATGCATTGTACACTGACCCTTTAAATAAAATAGAAGTAATATTCCCCCTAACACTGGAAATGATGGACAAAGCAATTATTATCAAGATGGAAGACAGCAGTTAAAGGAGTGACTTCATTGTGTGGGTACGAGTGACAGAAGTATAATTTGAAAAGAAATTGGATATGGCTAAGTACATAATGAAAAATGTTGTTATGTTAAAGCGATCTAGTGAGATACATTTCTGTAGATATGACCATTACATAGCTGAAACATAGTTATTTATTGTTAGTGTGCTGCAATTTCAAACAGCTTCTGCAATTTTTTTCCCAGCACAAGTAATTCAGAATCACTTTTCAGATTGCAGCTTGCTTTGAGTTATCTGCACATTTTATAGAAACAATACAGGAACATTCATTTTTTTCACTGCGGGTTTGTTGTCCCGCCATCATACTATAAGCAATAGTTAAGATCAAATGTATTAATCTGTAGATTTAGTCTGTCCTACATATTTCCATTAAAAGTAGAATTTGTACTATTGTGCATTTTTAGATTTGCCAGTTTTTTTAAGAGAGTGTAATGAGTAGGATCAAGATTGAAAACTCAATTAAAATGAATCTATTATACAAAAAAATTCAAGGGAGATTAATAAAGAGGAGAGCACTAAATAACATTTGAACAGATAGAACTAGAACAGGTTGGGTGTCTGCCAGCAGATGGTTAACCAGCTCACCTTAGTGACACATCTTTTATTTATTTGAAAATCCTATTCACTGGCTGTTTTTTTTTTTTGTTTTTTTTTGGTGGGGATGACAAAAATTGAGTAATGTATCAGACCACTCTGCATTGGTCAAATAAAATGAAGCAATAGCGATTTAAATGTTAATTTAACAAATGAGCAGGGGTATGAATAATGCACTTGTAACAAACACTACAACAAAGCATGGTATTGCAAACTCGATGGAACAACCAAGACCATCAATGTTGTCCTTACACTCTCTGCAAGCTTTCTAAGGCTTCAAAAATTGATGACATTGGATAAGATTCTTCTGTGTAATTATTCTACGGTTTCTGCCTTTACTTATAGTTGCATTTTTATTTGTTGCTTCTGCTTTGGAAAAGTATGCTACAAATTTGAATAAGGGCCACCTTTTTTGGTGGAAGTAATAGTCTGGCCAACCTGTCAAACATAGTTAAATAAATAAATATTGATGCATATGTGCTCTGAACACTCCTGAATGTATGTTTAGTACGGCTGGGAACATTGCCTCTCTAGAGACATCATCAATATTGATGTCTGAGTAAGTGTGTTTGATGGGTTACTTATTTGCCACTACAATGTGTAGCATAAATACTAAGAACAACTCTCTTTTATCTCTCCGACTCTTTCACTCTCTTTTTCTTTCTGTACCTTTGCTGCCACACCTCCCAGCCGGTGGCACCTTGTCCCAACTCATCTAGTGACACAGTGTTCAATGGATCATTGGTACTTTGGCAGGTTTATATGATCATGGCATGGTTCCCTTAAAGTATAATTACAGTAATAATTAGCAAATAAAAAGCAAATCATTACTTATCCACATGTTTTGTTTTTTGCAGTTTGTAGGGGTTAACATTATTTAATTGGTTTGCTGAAATAGTTTAGGCATTTTACACAACATCTTCTGATGCAGGATCATTGCCTGTGTGGAGTTAACTATTTGCCAGCACATTCATTTTTCTGTGCACCTCCAAATATAACTTGAGTATTTTAGATAATTTAAACTTTAATTTAAAAGTATTTTTTAATTATGAATATATAATCTGTGGTATGACAATATGTAGAAGTAAAATACTATATACATTTGGCACTGCTGTTAATCGTAATAATAAAATAAAGCTGGTTGTTCGATTAATGGTAAATCTATATATATAAAAATGGAATGGGTGGGTCGTCGGGTGGGCCTTTTTTTCATTCCGTCGTTTTTTCGACGTTTTGAAAATGTAGAATGATTATTTGATTTTTTTGTTTTTATTTGATCGTGTCTATGTAGCCGCCGTCGTAATAAAGTATCGCTAAAATCGTCATTTATCGTAATTTATTTTTGACGTATAACGTCGCCGTCGTCGAGGTCAGTGATACCACTGCAAAAAATCTGCTTACGGTTGAAAGACACGCCCTACTCACTGGACAGTTAAAAACACCAATCAAACTAACGATGACATCAAGTATTACCCAATCAAAAGTAGGAAAGGAGGCATCTTCATAAAATGCGTGTGGGATGATTTGCATGAGACGCTGCTTTAAAAAAAAAATTATAAAAAAAATACGGGATAAATCCCGTCCAGTATTCATTCAAAATGGGACGCGCAATTTCATTCTCAAACGCGGCACGATTCCGTATTTTAAAGGACGGGTGGCAACCCTACAGTGCCAGGTAACCACCCATACAATCAGATTGTGATTCAGACTAGGAATGCAATGAATGTAATTACCCCGATCTACATACAAGGCGAAAGTCTTACAACATTCAAAGATGATGGTTTGGGATAAGTACACCATACAACATAAAAGAGCTTATGAAGCCTTGAACCGAAAAAAGCAACATCTCAGAGATCGTAAAAAAAAAATAGGAGCTAATGTCGTTTTACTCGCTGTAGATTTTAGTCAAACATTACCAGTTATTTCACGAGGGAGACCAGCACATCAACTCAACGCGTGTTTAAAATCCATGCTTCTCCCACGCTCGGTTATATGTCGCGTGTTCTCGGGTAGGTGCACCAAAAAATGTATACATTTAAGCATGTAATGGGCAAACAAAAAATGAGGTATACCCGAAGGCACAGCAGTAGTACTTAATGTAACTTTACTTCTTAAATGTTAATGTTTTACTGTTTAATAATTTATACGCTTCTTATATGTTGTTCAAATTCTTTTATCAAAATACCACTGACAGCGCAATGCACGATAACATGGAGTGAATACACCATACGCATCCGCCCACGGCTGCCCTGCTGTGCGCAGATAGGACTTGATTGTACAATAAAATAAAATAAAGATAAAAAGACTAAAACAATCATCACCCATAAAGCGGATAGTAGACGTGACGTACTATATGTGTACCACATTTCAAGTGTATAGGTGCAACGGTTTGCGAGCTACAGGTCATCTAAAATCCTGGACAGACACACAAATTGCCACGGTAGCAAATTACAGAAGAAGATTTTACTGTTTAATAATTTATATTTATATGAAATGTGCTTCTTATATATTACTTCATATTCTCATATGATAATGATGTTAATGTTTATATTGATTTCTGTGTTATTAAAACTGCATGTATGTGTGTATATGTATATATATATATATATATATATATATATATATATATATATATATATATATATATATATATATATATATATATACGAGCTGTATATACCCGGCGTTGCCCGGGGCAGAAGTAACCTAATCGGTCAAACACTTACATATATACCAAAGTAAACCTAATCGGTTAAACAGCTTCATATATACAGAAGCGAACCTAATCGGACAAACAGCTAATCTATATACATAAGCAAACCTAATTGGTCAAACAGTTACATAAATACAAAAGCAAACCTAATCGATGAAACAGCTTCATATATACAGAAGCGAACCTAATTGGTCAAACAGTTATGCATGTGCAGAATAATTTTACAAAGATTATGCGTGTTAACAATCATTAAAAAGAAAAGATTGAGGAACTCTTCTTCTATATGTGATGAAGCTGGATGAAGCTGACTTGACGAAGACGTAGGTGGCATAGATTGGTTTTTCTAAAACAGAAGAAAAAAATGAGTATCTATTATTATTTTAAATTAGAATGAAAATGAGAACCTTGATTACAGATAGATTATCCGTATTAAAATATGTGCATGAATAAACTTTTGGTAACTCTCTAGCAAAAGTTTATTCATACAAATTGGCATGGGATGGCTTTGTGAAAAAGTAAAAATTAGATAAAAATAAATTGAGAATGCGTACTTCGATTTGACTGAGATTATCTGTAATGATGAAAAAAAAGTTTAGTATGTTTTTTTTTCCATACGGGAAGGATGTAAAACCTTAGATAGGCACCCTTCAGCCCGTACTGAAGGGTACTGTCAGATTCTTACTGACTAAAAAACACCCTTTTTATTCCACAGCTACCCCAAAAACCACTATTAGGCATTACTTTGGGGTGGCAGTAGTTTAGTTATGAAACAGCTGGGTCCTGAAAAATATCTGTCTTATTAGTGGCTTCATCACATATAGAAGAACAGTTCCTCAATCTTTTCTTTTTAATGATTGTTAACACGCATAATGTTTGTAAAATCATTCTGCACATTCATAACTGTTTGACCAATTAGGTTCGCTTCTGTATATATGAAGCTGTTTAACCGATTAGGTTTACTTTGGTATATATGTAAGTGTTTGACCGATTAGGTTACTTCTGCCCCGGGCAACGCCGGGTATATACAGCTCGTGACATATAAATGACATTCGATTAATGGTAAATGACATATAATAATTGTATATTTGATACATTCATTTTTAAAATAATTTTTTTCCATTGCAATTACAGTGGAACCTCGGTTCACGACCATAATTTGTTCCAAAACTCTGGTTGTAACACGATTTGGTCGTGAACCGAAGTAATTTCCCCCATAGGATTGTATGTAAATACAATTAATCCATTCCAGACCGTGCAAACTGTATGTAAATATATTTTTTTTTAAGTTTTTAAGCACAAATATAGTTAAGTAAACCATAGAATGCACAGCGTAATAGTAAACTTAATGTAAAAACATTGAATAACACTGAGAAAACCTTGAACAACATTGAAAACTTAACACTGCAAGAGTTTGCGCTATAGCGCTACAAACTGCTCACTAAAAACACTTTTTTAATGAGTTTTAAGCACAGGGAAAAAAATGAACATTTGAAAAATCCGTAATTTAGTAAACCACCAAGAAAAGTAACATTGGAACAATGCATGCTATGAACCGAACGCTGTAAACAGAAGTGAAAACAAAATCACGCCCGGTGCATTCTTTAACTGCCTTCTCTGCCTTATGTGTTCAGCCCCCTCTCTCTCGCCGCGCATGTGTGTGTGTCTCTCTCGCGCGCCTTTGTGTGTGTGTCTCGTTCGCGCACGCCTTTGTGTGTGTGTGTCTCGTTCGCGCACGCCTTTGTGTGTTTGTGTCTCTCTCACGTGCGCCTTTGTGTGTGTGTGTGTCTCTCTCGCGCATGCCTTTGTGTGTGTGTGTCTCTCTCGCGCATGCCTTTGTGTGTGTGTGTGTCTCTCTCGCGCACCTGTGTGTGTGTGTCTCTCTCGCGCACCTGTGTGTGTGTGTCTCTCTCGCGCACCTGTGTGTGTGTGTCTCTCTCGCGCACCTGTGTGTGTGTGTGTCTCTTGCGCACCTGTGTGTGTGTGTGTCTCTCTTGCGCACCTGTGTGTGTGTCTTGCGTGCGTGTGTGTCGCTCTCTCTCTGGCTTGTTCGCTTGCTGCACAGGGAATGCACAGAAGCTGAATACGTGCGGAAATCATCGGCGCGCACAAACCGAAAGGGAAACTGGCTTGTTCGTATACCGAGTGTGTGGTCATGAACAGATGCAAAAGTTTGGCAAACTTTTTGGTCGTAAACAGATTTGTACGTGTTCAGAGACGTTCGTGAACCGAGGTTCCACTGTACCTTTATTTCTAATGATTTGTGTCTCATGGCTTCAGCAATATCTATAGTTGCAGCACATGGTAAGTTTTTTTTCATATTGTTTTGCAGAGTATAAATCGGAGGTTAGTTCATTAAATTTTCACAACCATAGGCTCAACTTCTTACTAGAATGAAATCTTGAAGCACAAGGCTGCATTAAGAACTTTATCGGCCTTAGGGCTGTAATTTGTGAGAGGACTTCTACATCCATATACAGTGATCCCTCGCTATATCGCGCTTCGCCTTTCGCGGCTTCACTCCATCGCGGATTTTATATGTAAGCATATTTAAATATATATCGCGGATTTTTCGCTGCTTCGCGGGTTTCTGCGGACAATGGATCTTTTAATTTCTGGTACATGCTTCCTCAGTTGGTTTGCCCAGTTGATTTCATACAAGGGACGCTATTGGCAGATGGCTGAGAAGCTACCCAACTTACTTTCGCTCTCTCTCTCTCTCTCTCTCTTGGGGGTGTGAGCAGGGGGGCTGTTCGCACACCTAGACGATAGGGACGTTTCTACCTTCTGTGTGCAGCTGCTTCCTGAAGGACATGCTGCACAGTGCTTCGCATACTTAAAAGCTCAAAGGGCACGTATTGATTTTTGACTTTGTTTTACTCTGGCTCTCTCTCTCTCTCTCTCTATTTCTCTGCTCCTGACGGAGGAGGTGTGAGCTGCCGCCTTCAACAGCTTTGTGCCGCGGTGCTTCGCATACTTAAAAGCAAACAGCCCTATTGATCTGTTTGCTTTACTCTCTGTCTTTCTGACAGACTCTGCTCCTGACGGGCACTCCTTTGAAGAGGAAAATATGTTTGCATTCTTTTAATTTTGAGACGGAACTGTCATCTCTGTCTTGTCATGGAGCACAGTTTAAACTTTTGAAAAAGAGACAAATGTTTGTTTGCAGTGTTTGAATAACGTTCCTGTCTCTCTACAACCTCCTGTGTTTCTGCGCAAATCTGTGACCCAAGCATGACAATTTAAAAATAACCATATAAACATATGGTTTCTACTTCGCGGATTTTCTTATTTCGCGGGTGGCTCTGGAACGCAACCCCCGCGATGGAGGAGGGATTACTGTATTGCTATTCTTGAACAACACATAAACACAGGAACGCTTACCAGTAACTGTGGTCATTGTTTTAAAGATACTTATTTAAACACACTAAGTACAAGCGTAATAAATATACTGTAACTAAAAACATAAGAAAGAATTAAGTATGACTAACCTATTCTAATTTTAACATTGCTTTAAACTACAGTTTGCTTTTATTTTTGAAAAAATAATTTTTTTTTTGCATACATGCATCTAACGGAGGCATACAGCCAAACTGTTGCTCCTCTAATCTCGTTTTATTTTTTTCAGCATAGAAATAGTCCTTATGCTATTCTTGTACATGTATAATAGCATATGGAAAACAAAGTTTAATGGTTAATTATTATCATCATCACTTTCCTTACACTTTTTCTGATTAGAGTTACAGTTACAACACATTGATCGGGCCTGACCAGGTCTCACTATCTCTGGCATTTTTTTCCAGCCATTTGTTAGGAATGCACAAAAACTCCCAGAGCAGTTGAGATATATATGAGTTCACCATCTTGTCCAGGGTCTACCTTTCAGTCTGCTTCGAGAATGTGCCCTATGCCCATACCAAGGGAGGCATCTATGGAGCATCCTAACTACATGGACAGACAACTGCCTCTGTATCTTGTCTATCTAGGTAAGCAGCTAGGTGACCCATTTAGCTCGGTTGGGTTCTGACCAAAAAAGCCACAGGAAACCGCCATATGACTTCACTAGCCATAGTTTGAAATGTGAGGATCATGTGCATTGTCATTTGGGTGGGAGGCAAGTGTAGAATGGTTAAATATATTCAGTCTGAATAGGCTTACTGAAGAGCAATTCTGCATGTAGACACTCAGCCACAGCTCAGCAACATTAGTAAGATATATGTAACTTTTGCATCCAAAAAACTACATTGAATGAATCAACCTTATTAAGCAATCATTCTTTTGATTACTAATAATAAATTAGCTGTACTTAATCTATCAAAATGGACCCAACTGTTCTGGTGGCCTTTTCTTTTAGAAGTCTCTTTAAGTTTTCAGTAAACTCCAGGAGCCTAATGGTGCCACTTTCAACAGACAAGCTGTTAAGGTGTTAATTGACACTGTTTCACTAACTTTTGGAAGCAGAATTAGGCTGAACGCCCAAGTGTGTTTGCATTACGCAGAAGAACTCCTAAGGGAAGATTTCCAGATATGTTTGTTACATCAAATAGAAGTGAGACATAAACCAGTCTTAGCCCATAGCTTACCTTGGCTGCCTCTTTACTAATAATAATTTTGATATAAGATGCTTTTCATTGGCAATGGTCACTAGCAAAGTTTTGTAAATATAAAATGCCATGTTCACAGTAGCATACACTGATTGAAAGCTCCATTCATGAATTAAAGGAAACAACTTCTTTACATTTTATATTTCTTTTTTATAGTCCTTGTACTCCATATAGTTCTCTGCATAGTCCTTGAGTCATTTACTTGGCAAAATTCTCTTGTAAATCAGTATTTTTATCTTGGAGAGAGACAGCAGAACGCAGTGGACAGTTTAGTAGTCTTGCTAAGAAATCCAAAGTGCCATTTACTCTCATGTCTACATGAGTTTGTTAATAACACTAAAAATCTGCAACTACAAATGTCTCTCTGTGACACATTACAAGGTGACAATCAGGAGTTACACTAAAATATTTTACCAGCTGTGCATTTATTGTAACAAATCTGAGTATCGTGTTTCTTTACATAACACAGCTGGAGTAAATTGGACTGTTTAAGCAACAGCACGCATATTCAAAATCCAGAGTGTGCATTCTAGCAAAACCAGCCTTTCCTTTGCTCAGCTGGACAAAAAGAGTGTTTTCATTCTCCAAAATCTGGTGGTGACAATGTTTTAAATGAATATTAACTATTATTGAATATTTAAATGAATATGACTTTTGAATATTTTGAATATTTTTCAGGTTTATTTTTGTACTTTCTAGACATTTGTCTTTCCTAAAACCTGAGTAAATTACTCTTTGTATCACAATACCATTTTGAGGCAAATACAACTTACAGTACAGTACCAGGCAAATCATTCAGATTTTGGAATTGCAGATTTTGTTTATTAGATGATAAAAAAAAAGTGTATCAGAGGTTACCAGCCACAGGTTCACCTACCCTTCTGTACATTGGCTAAGCACCTTGATAAGCTATAACAATGCATCTGTTAATAGTGTTGGAACAAAATAAGCTTACAGTGTGCTAAATTGGCATGTCCGTCTATATTTGTAATTCCACTTTTATTTTATTTACTCCGAGAAATAAGAGACATTGTATAGTGACCACTATTTCTACATTGAGTATGTACATTCTGTCAAATATTTCATATTAAAGGAAGATACAGTATTTTGAGACAAAAGAAAAGATTTTATGGTCTAGTAGTCTCCGAGCAGATTACACTAATTTGGAATTGTTGGATGTGCAGTATTGGTTTATTGTTAATTAAGTTGTTTTTTTTTGCAGGTGTGCCTTCTAACAGGACATTATCAATGAAATGATACCAGTGTTTATAATCATTTTAGGTTATACTGAACGTTATACTGTAATTGACATTCTTTTCCTTCCTTTTAGAGCTGTCCTTTGACTCATTTACCACCCATCAACATATCAATTAGGTTTACTTATATCTTGCAAGACTGGCAACAATATTCTTGGCCTCAGCAGCCACCAGGTAGCTTTATGTGTTTTTATTTACAGCGCCCTTCTTTGAAACACCTCACATGTTAATTGAATAAATTTTGAACTTTTTAACTAAGAGAGCACAGAGTGATTGTTCGTGGCTGTTTGTTTGATAACTTCATTCACTGGATTACTCAAGGAAGGTGTTTGTGTCTACTTCTGTTTATTCTGTATACAGATGACTTCAGTTCCAAGAAGTTCAATCATATCTTAAAATTTGTGTCTGACTTTGTCATTGTATGTCTTTTAAGGATAAGGAGGATAGTCACAAACATGTTGTTGATTAATTTGTTCAATGGTTTGATGTTTCCTTTTTTCACTAAATGCACTTTACAAACATGGAGATATTGGCTAGATATAGCAGTAGATGTTCCTCCCCTGTCGCCAACAATAATAAGAGTTTTTTTTTTATATTGACATAAATATAGTGACACATTTTTATATCTATTTTATTCAACTTTGGCTTGGAAACATCAGCATTAAGAACACTTGAATCTGTTTGGTGCATTTGCTATTATATATTGTTTTTAAACCTTGCATACTGTCAGAATTAGTAGTAAAATGATTGGTTTGCAGCAGTTCTCTAAAACTTGTATCATAGTTTGAAAGAAGGCCGACTCTGTCAGACAGTGGCCATCCCCTGTTTTCTAAGTTTCATTTGGTGTCATCAGGCTGCAGGTTTAGAATCCCAAAACTTAGAGAGCAATAGATTTAAAAAAATCCTTATCTTCAGAGCAGGAAGGTTTGAAATTCTAGTAGTTGTAGGGATCTTGGTGAATTCTAAATTAAGAGTGTGTTCATTCTTGTTGTAGAAATTCTGTGTGTGTACTGAATTTAAAAGGGGTTGTCACTTCTTGTCTCTTGGCTTATTTTCTTATATGTGTATAGCAATGTCTTCACTTTTCTACTGCTAAAAAATTTCCCTCCAGAATAGTAAGTCTATCTAACCAAACATGTGTTTGTTAATTGGTGTAATTAAACTGATAAAGCAATAGAAAGCCAACTTAAACATGAAAAATCAACTAGATGTGCTAAACATTGAAAACAATGTATTTTGCAAGCACACAAATAGCTAAATTTAATGTTCTTTTTTTAGCAAAGTTCACTAAAGGTGAAAAAAAAAACTACATTCCCATCAAAGTAATACAAGTAAAATTTATAAATATTTATGTTACAGACTTTGACACACTTCTTAGTGGAGAGGTTGGAGGAGTAGAATTTGGAAAGTTACCATTTGGGGCTTGTGAAGATCCTATTAGGTGAGACATAAACTTGTATTTTTTTTTTTTATATATAACTATTCTGACATCTGTAGTGCAAGTGTGCAGATCCAGAATTGTTTTTAGTAATTTGTACTTTGAAGACAGCATTATAATATTGCTGATTATGTTATTGATAATTTAATTTCTTTTCTAGCGAACTCCATTTGTCTACAACATGGCCACAACTGTCAGAAGGAATTGTTGTTGATAATGATGTATATTCGTAAGTTGTAACCTTGACTTCTTTATCCATCCATTCATTATCCAACCCGCTATATCCTAATACAGGGTCACGGGGGGTGTGCTGGAGACAAACCCAGCCAACACAGGGCACAAGGCAGGAACAAACCCCGGGCAGGGTGCCAGCCCACCGCAGGGCTTGGCTTCTTTATGTAAAATGTAAAATTTGTTTTTTGCTGATTGAGTGAATATTACCAGTAACCTAAAATTAAATCATTATCTTACATAAAGTGAATATGGCCTTTTGGTCTCATCATTATTATTGTTATTTTTTTAATACTGAAATATATTTTCTTTTATAGTAATGATTCTGCCCTATTTCTGAAAGTATTGTAACTTAGTTCATTGCAAGTTTAATGAGGAGCTTAAGACTATTGTGACAGCTTCAGATACAAGACAAACGCCAGCTTTAGGAGGGAACATCAGTCAGTTACAATCCACACTCACAAATATACCTAAAATATACTAATAAATGAAATATGCTTTTTCATACTTCTGATCACATTTTGTCATGAGACATTTTATTCAGTCTTATATTTCAAAATACATACATAATGTGTAATTGAGTAATATGAGTGTGATAAATGGGTGGATTTAAAAATAAAGTTTTAATGTTAATAATCAGATTTTATCTATTTAGTACACAGGTGTCAAACTCCATGCCTGGAGTGTCGCAGTGGCTGCAGGTTTTCATTCTCACCCTTTTCTTAATCAGTGACCAGTTTTCACTGCTAATTAACTCCTTTTCCCTTCATTTTAATAGCCCTGTTTTTAAGGATTCAGTCCTCTCAATTGATTATTTTCTTCATTAAATGGCAGCCATACAGAAATGTGACATGAAACGAGCCACAGATAACCAGCTAAACTGGGGTTTCAAACTCCAACCAGTTTCTTAATGAGAAGCCAATTTTTGCTGTTAATTAAACCCGTTAATTCCTCGGCTTGCTGCTGCTCTCTTTCTGCTACAGCAGACATGTCCCAAACTGTTGATTTTGTGTTTCTGATTATTGGCCTGAGAGATCAACCTTACTGAGACCCTCATCTTTCTTTATGTTCAGATAATGTGGTTAGCTGATCACCTGTTTGCTTATTTTGTGTCTCATTATTGTTTGGCTGCTAATTAAGGAAATAGAAGGAACTAAGTGGTCTGAGTCGAGTTAATTAAAACTAAGGCAAAAAAAGCTAATTAGCAGCAAACACAGGTCAATAATTAAGAAGGTGGTTAGAATGAAAACCTGCAGCCATTGTGGCCCTCCAGGACCGGAGTTTGACACCCCTGATTTAGTACTATGCAGTTTACAGCAGCTGTTTTTTTGGATTTTATTAAATATTTGTTCATACCTACTAAATTATTTTGAATGTTTTCAGCTGTGGTGATTTGCTATTTGGTATGCCTTTTTTAGTGATTTGGATCCAGTTCAAGCTCCACATTGGTCAGTAAGAGTGAGAAAAGCAGAAAACCCTCAGTGTTTATTGGGTAAGATGCTATCTGTTGTACTATATGTTGTATGTTTGTGGAAGTAACATGACTCAATTGCCCTTCTGTCATGTTTTATTTGCCATATATACTTCAGATAGGCTGAGAACTTTAGGATCTAAAATAGTTATTGGCTTATTTGTGGGCCATACAGCAACTTTTTTTAATTGCTATTCACTTTGAGTGTATGAAAAGGCTGTGAAATCACTATACAGAAAGTAATGAAGCCAAGTGGTACTGTGCCAAGTTATAGAATCGTAGCTGAAGTATAATCCACTCACTGTAACTCATTTCCCAATTACACACATAGCAGAAGAGTTGTCATACATTATGTGCCCAGCTTTTCCTAATAACCAGATTAATCCAACAGTCAGTAAAGTGTGTAAAATACCAAATCAGTGGCTGCACAGCATTTATAAAGAATGTCTAATCGCAGCGTAGTATTTACAGTACAACATAAGCTCTATATAATACGTATTGTGAGAGATTGCAGAGTTGGGGGATGCCTGCAAAGATGTCTCCACAACACTCCCGATCTGAAGTAATACAGCATGGAAGAAATTGACAACATTTGTCAATGCATACTTTCTGAATAATGCAGCTGAGCGATTTTGTTAATTAGGGATGCCAACTCTGCATCTTTTAACTGAAGATTACAACTTGAAGTGGGCTGTTATACACTGGTATGACATACTGGCTTTATTCCGTTTTTTGCTGCGGTGTATCACATCTCCCATTCTGACCTTGAAGGGGACCCCCAATGCCCAAGATATCCAATCTAATGTACCTATATCAAAGTAATCAAAACTCTAAGGGTGACTCAAATGTTTCTTAGGAAATCATGTAAAATTTCCATCGCATTGGCAGGACCAACAAGCCGACAAAAACGTACATACTGGCATTAATTTCCTGTTAGTTCAGTTTTGTATTTAATTGAGGGAAATGTATTTGATTCAGTATCACACTATAATTCAGTACAAATATAAACATAAAATGTTTTCTATGGTTTTAATGGCATGTTAGTGCTTTTTTGTTTCCTGATGCATGCAGAATTCATTTGGTAATATTACTCACCATAATACATCTGTTAAACCTACTCATGAGGTGGTCTAAGTTAGTACGCAAATTTGTTCCCATTCTCTAACTCCAAGAATCACACTTCAGATGCACTTAGTCTTGATCTTGGTGTGCTGCAGCAGAGTCTGCAGTCCTGGGGCACACTGTAACAGTTGTCCCCCAAAAGTTGGTTTTGTTACTGTTGATACTGTATGTACTAAGACCAAATCAGTACAGGATAATATGATCTGACAACACACTGTGCCTAACTCAGACTACTTTCTGTCATTCTGCATGAAAGCATAACATTAACACCTTTTCTTGATTATCACTACAAAATACATGAGATAAGTAACACACTAAAAAAATATTTGGGCTGAGTATTGCTTTAAATTATAAGAGTTTAAGAAAATATTAAAATCATGTTTAGTAATAAACTTCACAGAAATCAGAAAGGTTTATAACTGTTTCAAAAAAATGCTAGCGAATATTTGAATGATGCTTACTAGACAATGTGGAGCTAACTTGGAAGACCACAAGGATACTGTCCAAATAGATAATAACAAACAAGTAATGGAATTTCGCTCACACTGAAAGTATTGTAAAATTTGACATAGTATTTTAGTGACTTCTTTGAGGTTAATGGTGAACAAGATAATGCAGTTAAGTAAGAAAAGAACAGTTTATTAGGTCTCAGGTTCAAAATGGGAAAAAACCAAGTATGGTGCTTTACATAACGAATTCTAAGGAAATAGTATATTGAACTATGTACAATCTTTCCCACTTTTCTGGATGTAGGGAACACCTTCACCAATCTGTGCTAGCTGTCTGATAATTTCCGTTAGAGGGGGCGTTACCACATGGCAGACAATACCAAGTCTCTTTCCCTGTATGCTCGGTAATGACATCACTCTTAAGACTTTTTTTCTGATCAAGAAGACACCATTTACACTTCTGTTTCTCTCCTTCTTGCCAACTTTTTCATGAAAAGACTTGACAACGCTCTTGCTTCAAGTTCACCACCATCCTCCTTCTCTTTCATCTCTCTCCAGGCGGCCCCCTCCCTTTGCTCATTGGTTTGTGGCGTCTCCACCATTGCTCCTGATGGTGGTCCTCATTTATATACTTAGCTCATGCTTTCACCTTTCTACTCTGTCTCAGTAGTGCGCCAACAGTTACTTGTATAAATAACTATATTACTCATTACTTACAAAACAAAGTAAATATGTTATAGAGTTACATATTACAAAATGCAGTGCTTTACAAATAGTGTGTTACTTATGTTCTTTTGCATGAAAAACGGAACATTTCAGTGGACAACATTTGTTATTGAATCTTATGTCCATAGAGGAATCATCATGAGACTGACCAGAAACAGACAAATCTAGTAATTATCTTCTGTTTTATAATATTCCATCCCCTTTTTCCATCCCCAAATAGAAGCCTCAAATGATTTGCAGTATGAACAGTAGCTGCTGTGCCACCAGATTACATTGATTCAAAATATCTGTGGCAAATAGCTGGATTAAAACTAAACTGATACTTTATTTATAGGTTTCTGTTATGCCAGACATAAATTATATGATTTTTAAAAATTAGGGTGGGTATGCAACTACTTGCACTACATGGTAAAGTTGACAGTCATATATGTACTCAAACTGTACAAACACTTTCAGTCCGAGTGATCACCCATGTCGTAGCACGTCAGACTATGCCTGTATATGATCCTGACGGTCAGTTTTGCCCATTCAAAAAACATGACGGCCATAGGCTTCTCAAAATGTCAACAAAGAAAAGGGCTGCTTTCCTGAATCTTGCTGTACTGTGCTCTGAAAGTATAAAGAAAAGTAAAAGACCACTTAGTTGTTTGTGTGTTGCTATATGATATTTAGATTTTTTAAATGAAAAATGTGAAAATGAGCATGACAAAGGCAATACTCAATGTGCATTATACTGTGATCGATGCACAATTAAATTTTATAGCGACATTAGAAAATTAGGTCTTGAGACTGCTCACCGTATAAGATAGCCATCTGAAATTTACGACATAACAGACATTCTTCCATTCATACACAGCCCAATTGTAATATGCATTCGGGTATTACCACACTGTTGTACTGCGTGTGAAGTACTGGCAGATGAAGCTGAAACTCGGGCCAGCTCAGAAATTCAGTAAATTCAGTGTCTGCCAATCAGGTTTAAAATCACGCCAAAACTGCACAGTGTACGCCCAGCATTAGTGGATTGCACGCAGGATGCTCATTTCTGCTTGGCTCTGCAGTTGTGCCCTGCAGTGTATGTACCAGCTTACCATGTTTGGATCTTGCCATACATTTAGTGCTGCTGCACTAATCACTCCCTTCCTGTATTCCTAAACTGGGTGGGTTAAATTTAACCCTCAGTGCATGCAAGATTAAATGTATACCTATGATTTTTATTTAATTCTTTTTACTTGCATGCCACTCAAAAACTTAGCTTCTTCCTCACTAGCTGTCACCAAACAGCTGGAGCAGTAGGCAACACACTTATAAAGGCAATACATGTACAAAATAATGCAGTATTTTTTATAAGCTTCCATAGCAATGTAGTACAGTAATCCCACCTCGATTGCGGGGTTGCGTTCCAGAACCCCCCGCGAAAGGTGAAAATCCACGAAGTAGAAACCATATGTTTATATGTTTATTTTTATATTGTCATGCTTGGGTCACAGATTTGCACAGAAGCACAGGAGGTTGTAGAGAGACAGGAACGTTATTCAAACACTGCAAACAAACATTTGTCTCTTTTTCAAAAGTTTAAACTGTGCTCCATGACAAGACAGAGATGACAGTTCCGTCTCACAATTAAAAGAATGCAAACATATCTTCCTCTTCAAAGGTGTGCGCGTCAGGAGCAGAGAATGTCAGAGAGAGAGAGCGAGAGAGAAAAGCAAACAAAAATCAATAGGGCTGTTTGGCTTTTAAGTATGCGAAGCACCGCCGGACAAAGCAGCTGCAAGGAAGGCAGCATTGTGAAGGTAGTCTTTCAGCATTTTTTAGAGGAGTGTCCGTATCCTCTGGGCCAGTGTGCGAACAGCCCCTCTGCTCACACCCCCTCCATCAGGAGCAGAGAATGTCCGAGAGAGAGAGAGCGACAGAGAAAAACAAACAATCAAAAATCAATATGTGCCCTTCGAGCTTTTAAGTATGCGAACCACCGTGCGGGAAGCATGTCGCTTGACAAAGCAGCTGCACAGAAGGGAGCAACGTGAAGGTAATCTTTCAGCATTTTTTGAGGAGCGGCCATATCCTCTAGGGGTGCGAACAGCACTTGTGCTCACAATATATTTGAGGAGTTTTATTTAATATGTAATACGCGCTCTGGTTGGGTAGCTTCTCAGCCATCTGCCAGTAGCGTCCCTTGTATGAAATCAACTGGGCAAACCAACTGAGGAAGCATGTACCAGAAATTAAAAGACCCATTGTCCACAGAAATCCGCGAACCAGCAAAAAATCCACAATATATATTTAAATATGCTTACATATAAAATCCGCGATAGAGTTAAGCTGCGAAAGTCGAAGCGCGATATAGCGAGGGATTACTGTAATGCATGTTTGTTTTTTTTTTCTTCTTCGATTAATGCAGGTATTTTTATTTCCATAAAATAAGTCTTGCATTATGTTACTCATTACTTTTAAAATTAATTTTATGTTATCCATAACTTTTTTCATTTTAAATATTCATATTTGGCTTATTCGTGAGTGGCACATTTTTCATGGTATTTTGGTTAATCACTCATGATTTGGCTTATCTGCAAGTATACAGGGTAAATGTTTGTCTGACTGCAAGGTTTGAAGCTTTTGCCCTCTTGAATGTCTTACAGAATTCATAAAGGCATATAGTGGGAATATAAGGGGATTGCCTGTGCATGATGATGATAAAAGATGCTTAATGGGTTATTAATGGGTTAATGTACTTTTTACAAGTAGCTACTTGCTCTTGTGCTTTTTGTGAAAATCATTCAGGAAATTTAGCTTGTGCTAAATGTAAACATTACAAAAGCACAACATGAATGTTCAATGTCTATTTCTATCTTCTGTGGACCCTTGTTCCCAGGATATATTTTTAGAACACAGAATATAGGTGTGGAGTTCTTAAGTTTTTTTGTGAGCAACAGCACAACATGTAATTGAAAATTTAAATGTTGTGTCAATGACAAATGTAAGGGATTTTAGAAACAAAAAAGCTCAGTTTGTTATGTTAAACCAAGAGGATGAACCAAAACAAGTTTTTCTGTTTCTGCTGAAAAGGAAAATATGCTTGTTGTCAAAAATGTTGACATGCTAAAATTAGTACAAAACTGTGAATGGATTTAATTTTCAGATTCATTGGAGAGTACTGTTAACACTGACTAAAGTATGTTTAGACAATGAATTGCATTTGTAGCATATGAAATCTGAAAGAGCTGGAAAAATAAAAAAAAGGATATAAACACAAACTTTCAGATGTCAAATCTTCGTCAAATGTGAATGCTCAGGAACTGAAACATTAAGTGTAACCTTCTGTTAATTTAGTTTCCAGACTAAACATGATCTAGTTTTTGTTTGCATTTGTAGATGTATGCTGACATAGACCTTCTCCACCTCTCTATACTCATATAAATGTAAATCACATTACTGCCTGTTTTTACTTAAAGAGATTTTATTACCATCTACCACTGGTGTTAAGCACATTCCTTGAATGATTTTAGACAATTTCAAAGAAATCCTGGAAAAGAGTAGCAATAGGACAAACCTCCTGCTATAGTCTCCCTAGGTCATAGCATTAAATTATAAGTTTTGAGTATTTGCTAATACTGCTGACTTGGTTAAAGCCAAAAAAGAAACAAAGAAATGCTGTAAGTTAGAAAGAAACCATTTTTCAGATGGTATATGAATAAACCTGTCAAACATAAGCAACTTTCAATTACTGTGGTGGTTAGTAGATACAATTCTGTAGACATTTAGTAGCAACAGCTTCAGCAAGTGGAAAAGTAGAGAGTGGTTACAATACAGGTTTTCTAATGTGTTAGGAAAGTTGCACATTTTTGATAGCTATTCCATCAGTTCTTCTTTATATTCAAGTATAGGTAGTGCACCACGAAATGCTCAAAATATAATGTCTGATTTGAAGATGGTGAATTTGAATGATTTGGTGGGTGATGTTGTTGGAATTGCATATGACAGACTATTTAAAACTCTAAAACATCGTTATTGTGGACTCCTTTAACATCCCTTTGGATAAATAAAAAATAAAAAAATAATAATAATAAATTTCCCTCTTGGTACATTACTTTTTTATTGTTGCCCATAGACTAATTGTTTAATAACGTAAGAAAGTTATCATTGCCCTGTTTTCTTTGGCATTGCATATCAGACTTTCATTTTGTGCAAAAGCCTACAAGCTGCAGGTGCGTAGCACAGTTAAAATAAACCCCACCTTACTCAAGGTGAATTCCTTATGGAGTTAAAAATGCGAGGTTTTATGTGGAGACTTGGCAGAATTGGTCTCTTGGTATGTGTCAGTATATCCTTACTTTTAGTAAGACTAGCTGTTAACTACCATAAATTGGTGACTTGCTAGTCTCCTACAGACTCTTGAGGATATCTGTTTTTAGCCTTGTCAGTAAGGGACATAGCAATAAACACACTTTTGCAACCCTTGATGGACAAACCTAAATATGAATTATTGCCCAGAAGGTTTGATTTCTGCAAAGCTAATAAGCGAAAAAGAAATGTCACCTCCTCTGTTTATAACTGAGTGCAATTTATTTGTTATATGCAACTGCTCAGTCTAGTAAGACACTGTCCTCAAAAAAGGCTTAAACAGTTCTCTGCTGAAAAGAAGAGTTTTAATAAATTGATATCAGATTGAGTGATGTATGGAGTCAGGCCTCACAGTTAGAAAGTGAGTTGTACAAGGAAGAGAGGTTGTGTGTGAAAAGCAAAGTGTTCCTCTTTCCAAAGCATGTATTTTGTTAATAATCATTGGAGCAGTAGAACCCTTACCTTTTTGTTTTGTTGATTAAATTAGAGAAGGATAGGGAAGCACACATAGTAACACAACATAACATTCTCAAAACTCTGTTAATCCATTTCAGGGTTTTTGGGAGCAAACATTGGACACAAAGAAAAAGCCAGCCCTCTATAGGACACCAGTCCCTTGTACAGCAAGCATAGTATATTATTATAATATGTAAATCAAAAATAATTAATTTAAGTGTGTTTGTGCTTATTAAAATTGAAGATTACTCCTCACCAGTTGTAGTGTGTCTTTTTTTTAACATGGCAAGTACTGCAGCTAAACTCTTCAGATTTAATTGTCTTAGACTCTTTCAGTTGTAAACACTTATAATGAACTATGATAAGTATTTAAAATAATTAAACTTGAATTAGGTAGAAACATTTTCTATTTCTTTGAACCAGTAATGTGGTATGTTTCTTAGACTTATTTTAAGATATGTAGTATTATTGTGCTCATCTGGGAAGTTAAGTTGATTGAGGTGCATAAAAACCTAAAGAGCCATAAAAATAAAAAGTACTGTCTATTGAGCAGAAAACTATATACAATGCAGTAATGTTAAAAAAATAATTAAGGTTTGTATGACAGTTAAAAATTAAAACAAATTGTTACTACGTACTCATTAGTGTTGCTTGATATTTTTGGCAGGGGATTTCCTACATGAATTCTTTAAACTTTGTTGTCGTAAAGAATCAACTGAAGAAATTCTTGGGAGATCATCTTTGGAGGATGATGGAAAAGGTATTATTGTATGTTCCTTTAATAATCAGTGCAGAGTTATTAGTTTTAAAAGTAATTAAGAAATTTGTTTAAAGTAAAGCAGCTTATTTCTTCCAAAGATTAGAAACTTTTTTTTTCTTTTTCCAGAAAATAATGAAATTAGTCATGCCTTATCTAAACTCACTGAGCCAACTACTGTCCCAATTCCTAAATTGTCTGTCTCCAACATGGTCCATAGTGCACGTAAAAGGATACGTAGGCGCAGACGAGTAGAAGAATCTCCTCTTAGTAATGAAGTACTGAATTCAATATTACTGGTAAGTCATGGATAAATGAAGTCTGCATGATTTAACCTAATAAAATATATAACAAGGTCTTTCAAACAGTTTGAACATCACTTTTTCTGAATTTGCTTTTACGTATTGGCTCATTCATTGCATTTTTCTCTCAGTATCTTTTCCCAGATGCAGCTGACAAACATATTGATGCAGTGGAAACAAAGCAAACTGTAAACACTGATCATGAAGATTATGTATGTTAATTATCTTTGTTTTTTCTTAATCTTTTTAAACTTTTGACTGTTCAGCAACTTTATATGCAAGAATATCTTTCCTATTTGTTATAATGACGGGCAGTTCATTAACCTTAATACCCGTGGATAATAACTGTCTAAATAAAGTGCACATGGTCATGTACTGAGAAATTTTAAAAGTAGAAGAAAACTGAGTTAAAACAAATCAAAATAATTTCTGTATTTCCTAACAATCAATATAAACAGCTTCAGCAGCAGCTTTAAGAAGAGTATGCTATGCTAGAATAATGTATCTTCAGCATCGATTTAAGTGCTGAAACCAGTTGGACCTCTCAAACACTGGTAGGCAGACCACTCCAGAGTCTGTGGGCCTTATAGCTAGAGGCTATGCCTCCTACAGTAGTTTATATTTTTCCCAGGATAGTTAATCAAACATACACTTTTGATAATAATGTACACTTAATATTAATAAAGGTATTAATAGTTGTGTAAGGTAGGCTGTGTATGAATTTATAAGTCAAAAGTTTAATTTTAAAATTGGCCATGTGGATAACTAGAAGTCAGTTTAAGGACAGGAATTACATGATTATATTTGTTATGATTCTTATTGCCTGGTTTTAAATTAACTGTCAATTAGTAGGTAAATGATGTAGTCATCCAACAGTAAAGCATTACAACCTTGCATTTTGCTTGACACTATTTAGTGAACTAGATTCTGATTCTGTCTCCTTAGTGTTACATTTTTTCTCAAAAAAACCTGTAAAAAGCGTAGCATTTTTTGGCTTGAAAAGCAACATTTTTATTAAATCTCATCTTTCTACTGTAAAACATGCAAAACACTAAAAGTACAAAGTCATAAGTGTAAAAAGTATAATGGTACAAATAATAATGATGAATAATAGTATGTAATGAATAATAATAATACCGGATGAATAATATTATGAAATGAATAATAATGATGATGCTAATACCATATATATTATCAAAATATATGTTTTGTGTAGTATATATTTGAATAGTTTATGTATGGTCATTTACCCAACACTGTTCAGCATGATGGTTCGTCTCAACAAAAATTCTTTCAATTACATCATCATCAAGAAATAACTTCAAGTAAATAAGTGGATTTTTGCTGTCAATGTTCACTTTTATTCCTGGTTTCCCCACAAAATCAAAACGAGGTGGTACCGATTTATTTGAAGCAGGGTCAAACCCAGAAAACCAAGTGTCGCATTCAAATTCATTAGAATCGCTTTCGGTTTCACTGTCCTTTGCAATTTCACTGCCTGTAGACAGATTCACTTCACCATCAGTGCTGATAACAGGCTCCTCAACATCACTGCATGTATCACTGTCGAGAGCGTACAACGCCTGGGCAGCTGAAATAAAGTTTGTTACAAAACACCATTATGAGGCTAGGAAATTATGCATTTACACCATTGTCCAGGTAATGCTTGGGCCTGATGCTTAACTAAGACACACCTATACAATTGCCCGAGTAACACCTGGAACTACGCTGTTAGCACTTTTACCGCCCGAGTGATCTTTGGGTCTAACGCTTATGCGAGAATTGTCTATACGGTTGTGACACTGGGGACTAATTCTTTTAACACCATTTTCACAGTCTGAGTGACGCTCAGGTGTAATGCTAAGGAACTTAATGTACTGGATTTTACATATTAAAAAATACCTTAAAAGACTTTTCTGATTATGACATCTAGATACAAACATTTTCATGAAATATAAATCCATCCATTTTGTAATTGTTTTGTTCAGTTCAGAATTGTTACAGCTTTCCACTCAGTGCTGGGCACATCCTCAATTTTGGGACAATTTTTTTAAGTTAATGTCTACCTCTAATAATCTGGATAGAATGTGAAAACTCCCTTAATACAATCTCTTAAATCAATAAACCTTAAGTTGTAAATCATATAGACACATTTATTATTATTATTATTATTATTATAGACACATTACCAATGCCAGATTCCACCTGAAATACAAACCATTTTCACTTCACATGCTTAACACTAGAATTACCAGAGCGTCTTTTGTCTTCTAAATGTGCAGTTAAACACAAGCTGCAAGCAGCCGGCTATTCCATCCCCCCACCGACTTAGAACTTGCACAAACTTCTCCCAGCTCATGTCTTGATTGATTATCTGGGAGTGAAGTGGAGTTTTAGAGTGGAAATAATAAATCGTTATTTGGAACACACGCATTTCATGTGTGTTGCGTTGCTACAGTAATCTGTGTAAACACATTTTTAAAACAGAAACGTTTTTTATATTCTAGTAGCAAATGACAAAATGTAGACATAAACTATATAATGTATTAAGCCTGAAGTCCAAATATCAAAGAAACACTTTCACAAAAGGTCAAAAAAAAAAAAAGCCGCCGCAACAGTATCAGTTGCTGACTGGGAATTAGTAGGTCACGAGTTCGATCCTGCATGACTCCCTTTTGAGAATAGGAAAAAGTTTCTGTTTTAACAATGTGTTTACACAGATTACTGTAGAAACGGAACATGCATGAAATGCGTGTGTTCCAAAAAATGATCTATTATTTCCATTCTAAAACTCCAGCAGTTCAGTCAATCCCAGATAATCAAACAAGGCATGAGCTGGGAAAACTTAGCGAACTTGCTGCTCGTCTTAATCGGCACATTTAGAAGACAAAAGAGAGGTGAGAACGGTTTTAAGGTGGGCCGGATCTACCGGTTTTTTCGTAGACTCTGGTAATTCTAGTGTTAAAGAAGATTTACTAAGGGCAGACACTCTGTGTTTAACTTCTGTTATCTATTCAGTTTGACATAAACTGATGATTTCAGAGAATTTAGAGGTGCTGATATCTCTTGACTTGATTGCAGCTTAGTTAGCCTCATAACTGTTAAAGCTGTGTTACTACTTTTAAGAAGATACTGTAGTTTGTTTTTATGTAAAACAAATTTAGAAGCCATGTTCAGTATTTTGTGTGTGACCCATTTCTTGAAGTTATTCTAACACATTATTAGCATTGCTAGTGATCATTTTGATCTAGTTTTCTGAAAAAAATAAATAAGGATAGTTTGAATAAGAGTATTGTGTTACAGCGTCTACAATTGCAAATAGCCTCAATGGCTGATCCAGTGCAGTTGTAGATGTTCATTATTATGACTTCCAGCTTGTTAGGGTATCTCTTTCAGCTAATTACTTTTGGATTCAGATGGATACTAACTGCATTTAATAACATTTATTAAATATCTTAAGTTAGTTTTTTAGTACTTATTTTTAAATCATTTGTGGTATTGTTGCCCTTAATGTATCTGGCTTTCCCTGTGTAATCATAATCTGAACAAGATATACGTGGTATTCCTTCTGTGATAATTGTGGACAAAAGTTTAAAGTGTGAAATTCAAGCTGTGTAATTTTAACGGTGATCATGTGTATTCCTCATTAAATGTGTTTTTTTTGTCAGGTCTTATATTTGTGTGTTGTTTCCCTTTAAACATATTAAGAAATTATTTGACCTTCCAAGGATACCTTGAAAAATTACCACAGAGATGTGCATGAGACCTTTCAGATGAATAAATGTTTCAGTAAAAGGAATTTATAAACAAAATTTTTGTCTGTGAGTAGGAGAAGATTATAGTACCTAAAGCTTTGCTGGAAACGTGTTTAGTTACTGGTGCTTTCATAATATTTGAAGTATTAAGATGACTTCAGAAGTACAGGGTGAGCGAAAATGAAGTACCAAATTTCTCAAGGTCAATGCACGAGGCAGAGGCAGCCGAGCGGGTTGGGATGGGGGTCCTTTGATAGGTGACTCCTTGTAGTTTTTCAGTCGGCAACATGCCTTGGTTTGGTGCGCACCATGCTTTCACTGTCGAAGTGTTCTCCAAAAACAATGAATCAATCATCACTGCGAAATGCACCTTCCAAACGCACTTCAGCATTCTTCCTAACGGTGATGTCCCAAATTGGAAAACAATTCTTCAATGGGTGGCTAAATTTAGACAGACGGGCACAACACTGAACAGAAAATCCCCAGGCTGTCCTGGGGACTATACGAATGCCTGAAAATATCCAAGCTGTGAGGGCATCAATTTTACAGTCTCCTACACATTCAGCACACAGACATGCAGCCGTAGGCATTTCTAACACGTCTTTGAGGAAGATTTTGTATGAGGACCTTAATTTCCATCCATACAAAATGATGGTAGTGCAGGAATTCCCTGAGAGAGATTGGGAGAGCTGCAGAAAGTTGTATGTGAACAATTTGAAAATCGTTCATCGAGATGCCATGGTCATGTGCAGCGACGAGGCACATTTGAATGGTTGCGTAAATAAGCAAAACTTTCGCTATTGAGCTGAAACCAACCTTCCTGAACTTCATCAGAGACCCCCTGCACAGTGAGCGTGTTAGAGTTTGGTGCACCGTTGCAGAATTTGGCATTGTAGGCCCTTACTTTTTTGAGGAGGGAGGAGCAATGGTCACGGTCACTTCGGAACGTTACTTTGAAATACTAGAGAACGTTTTGTGGCCCCAACTGGAAGAAATGGGTGTGGTGGATGCCTAGTTTCAACAGGATGGATCAACAGCTTATATGGAGTGGAGATCCATGCAAGTTTTGTGGGAGATCTTTCCAGGGAAGCTGATGTCTCTGCATGGCAATGTCAGGTGGCCTTCACGTTCTCCTGATCTTACTCCGTGCGATTTCTTCTTGTGTGGCTCAAGTCGAAGGTATACACACACTGACCTCAAAATCTTGAAGCCCTCAAGGATGCTGTTCGCCACAAAATCGCTGCTATTCCCCTTGAAATGGCCAAACAAGTCATGCGAGTGTTCAGAAATCGCCTCGAGGAGTGTACTGCCAATATTGGCTACCATCTTGAACACATCATTTTAAAACACAGTGAAAAAAATCTATTTTGTATACCCTTTCTTGTGTCATCATGAAATTTTATCTTGTAGTGTTTTTGTAGAATAAATGTTTAAAATGTGGTACTTCTTTTGGCTCACCCTGTACGATTGGTCAGAGGAAAGCAAACTAAAAATCAAAAAATAAATATTTTTATAACTCCTTTTATTAATCTTGGATTATTTGAGCAGTTTGTAATATGTGTTGATTTTAGTAAAGTGTGAACTGTAGCTGGCTTGAAAATGCAGTTAAAAACAAACTATTAACTGACCTTTGAATGCTTATGTATTAAATGGGTAAGAGACTGGATAGATGGGCATTGGAGAGAAAAAAGAAAAAGTCTTTTGAGGGAAACATTTTAAGAGTACGATTACATCTTGCCTGAAGAAGGGGCCTGAGTTGCCTCGAAAGCTTGCATATTGTAATCTTTTTAGTTAGCCAATTAAAGGTGTCATTTTGCTTGGCTTTTCTCTACATTCATAATGGCTAACACGGTACAACACCCTAGTACTAAAGAGTACGATAAAAATTCCATGCATCTCACTCCACCTACCTGCCTCACTAAGAAAGGATAAACAGCTCTGCATTTTCTTTTTCCTAAAAGATCAGACACTTCTGTGTCCAAAAACATGTTACAAAGTGGTAATATTTGGTCAGGGCATTGTGATTTTTTTTTTTTTAAGTTTACTTCATGTTTGTATTTCATTTCAACAATTAATAATTAAGGTAATCTTGTGTACTGTAGTTGGGTTTTTTTCTACGTTTATTCCATATGGCCTCTGACAAATTCTTTTTTTGGTTTCTCTTTTGCCCTGTATGTAATTGTAGGTTACTAGTTTGAATTTGCCTTGGACAGGCAGAAGGAGAAAACTGAACAAAATTGTAAAGACGGAGACCATTATGCTTGCCTACCCATTTTGAATTGACTGACATTTGAGACAGTTCATTTACTCTGTATTGTGATCTTGGATTATTGGAAATCAAACATTGCAAAAATGTCTATCAGATTTTAAGGGATCACTTTTATATCAGCTTAGAAACAAAGTTTACATGAGGTCATATATCATACTTGGTAATTACATGTTTGAATTGGCAGTGTTAGTGAGACTGTTCTTGAAAATGTGGAATGAGATTTATAGAGTTCATACAATACTTTATTATTTCTTTTGTAGAGACTGTGTAACCAGTTCAAGTCTTCTCCAGCTGACAGCTTGACTTACAAACTTGCTCTGTGTCTCTGCTTGGTCAACTTTTACCATGGAGGAGTTAAAGGAGTAGCACATCTTTGGCAAGAATTTGTTTTGGAAATGAGATACAGGTGGGAAAACAACATACTCATAACAGGGTAAGAAATCTGTGTGCTTATTTTTTACATTTTTGGTTCCTTTTATTTATTTGTTTTCCATACTGTTACTGAAGCAATAGAAAATAAATTAAAGAATAAAAAACATAGTGCATTAAAGTCACTCATCAGTAGCTTACAGTCGTTCATAGAAAGGAGCACATGAGAGCAACAGTGAAAAGGGAAAAATAAACAATGGCACAAAAGACAGCAGAGGATTTAGCTGAGAATGCAAAAGATAATCCTAACAGGTACTTTCAATATTTTAGTGTCACAAAAACACTTAATAATAATGTGTGTGTTATGAATAATAAAAGTAAAATAAAATATTCAAAAAAGGAAATAGCAAATACTTTTAATTATTATTTTTCTGAAGTGTTCACCTGTGAGTAGCTCACATAATTATCAATCAGAGCAAACATAGTACTTGACATAGTGGCTTAGAACCTCTTTTTGAAACAAGCGGATAGCACTTGACCACATTATATAAAAAAAGGTGTTCATTCAGTTGTGTTCCTGTTGATCAAACCCTGTACAACAGTCCTGAGGAATAAACAGCAGCTTCCTGTGCTCAGCTGATAAATGAGACCAATGATCAAATTTATAGAACAAGAGTAATGTGCATATATAGGGATGTCTTCTTAATGTAATCTGTCTCACTCTGGGCGCACTGCAAACGGAGCATTATAGGCACATTATTTTTAATGTGTATGTGTACTCTAACTGAGCTGTACCTGGATGTGGTCCACATAAAAATTTACAATTAGTGCCAGCTGTAAAATCCTAAGCCAGAGATTGCATGGCAGGCTCAAATTCTTCAGTGTTTCACTGCACACTTTTTTAAAATTACCTTTGTCTCCCAGATTGTTAAAAATCAGTAGGAAACATACAGTAACATGCAATAGTAGTAGGCTTTTTTATGTTATGATAAGTGATTTAGAACATGCTGAAATTTGCTGACACATGATGCAATCTGTCAATTGCCATTTCTATTTATTGTTTTATTTGTGTTAATAAATTGCTGAATTTTAATCCTTGCTTTATTTTTCATGATGAGTAATAATAATTGTGATTTAAAATCAGCAAGTTGTCGCACACAAAAGAAGTGTTTCTGAGCCAGAAATCAGCTCAGAAATTGACATGCCTCGAGAAAAACTTTACAATCGCACCATAGTACCCAGAATCTTAATCACACTAAATCATGGGATGGCTAGGGATTCCCACTCCTAGCTGGGACGTGTGCTCATCCTGATTTATTTTAATGATCTCAGCTTAAATGAGTAGTTTTTTTTTTGGACAGAAATAAAGTAGGAGATTGGCAAATAATCTAGAATAAACAAGATAATTACAGAAGGACTTACCCTGAATTGAACCACTGACAGATACGTGGTAGATGATATCTAAACTAAATAAATGCAAGGTATTACACAGAAAGTAAAACTATTACATGTACATTGGCTGTCTGAAAACTTGAGTATGTGCCTTATGATAAAAAACGTAAGTTATTAGTGGACTTGGCACTGCCCACAACCAGAAGTGGATAAGAAGTCTAATAGGATATTAGGTGACATACCGGTAGTATGCACCCCAAGATGGGTTAAAAGGTTGCTTATTAAATTGTGCATTGCAGTCTATGCAGTCTTGTGATAAATCAGTTTTAGGGAAAGTCCAGAGATGAGGGAGGTACAAGGCTGTGTGGTATTAGTTAGAAGGGAAGAGAGACAGAGTCCAAAAATTTCAGTTTAAATAATCAGTGTTGGTCTTATCCATTGTTGGAGTTGGACTCTGAGGCAGCTGTCCACTGGCAGCAGTGTTGGATTACTGAAACGGTTGGAGTCCAGAAGTTATTTTAAATTCATGTCAAAGAGTTTTTTTTCAGTAAAACCCTGGGTGATGTCTTGAAAATGAATCTAAGAACTGAAAGTGCATATATTATACCTTCATAACTGTCTCTAATGTTTTGCATTGTTAGATTTGACAGGTTCTTTGAAAAACAAAATGTTATATATTTAATATTTGAGAGAAAATGAAAAAAGACTTTTTTAACTGTAAGATTTACATGTTTGCAGATTTTTCCATAGTATCTGCCAGAAAGAGGGCTGTATTTTATGCTATTTAGTAGTGTACACAATAGACATAGAATGTGATCTTCGAGTTCCCCAGAGAAAGCTGAGAATTTAAACAAGTGATTTTTTAATTTTATTTTATTTTATATCCACTGTTTTTTTGGAAGTTTTACTGTTGTTTTACTTGCAGCTAGACCTGGCAAGGATAAATAAATTTGTTATTTGTGATAAAGATCATAATTTGAAAAGTTCTAGTTTTTTTTTTCTTCTTGAGAAATGAATTTTTTTTTAAATTTTATATATTTGAAATCATTGATTCAGTTTTCTTATTAAGTGGCACAGCACAAACTGATGTCAATGTCAATGACATTTTAAACAATATAGGAATACTGTGGCCAAAGTGCTTTACAATAAAAGAAGAAAAAAAATCATACAATTAACATAAATAACATAAATAGAAATAAAATAAATGAACGTAAATAAAATAAATAATAAATAGAAGTAATGTTACATAATCACAATGAGGAAACCATCAGTATTGCTGAAGGTCACAGAAAGCAAGTGAATAGAAATGAGTCTTTTATCTTGTTTTGAACAGTTCAATTGTAGACGACTCCTTTATGTAATGAGGTAAAGAGTTCCACAGGCGAGGAGCAGCAGCTGCAAAAGCCCTGTCCCCCTTAGTTTTACACTTGGTGCGAGGGACAACAAGAGACAACTGACCAGAAGATCTAAGCACTCTAGATGGCTGGTGTAAAGCACACAATTCAGATAAATAGGCAGGAGCAATCCCATGTAAAGATTTAAAAACTAGCAACAAGATTTTAAAATCAATTCGAAAACTGACAGGCAGCCAGTGCAAAGAAGCTAATTTTGGAGAAACTGAATCAGACGTTCTTGCCCCAACCAGAAAGCGAGCGGCAGCATTCTGGACCAACTGTAACCTGTGTATCAGGGATTTTCTAATCCCAGAATACAGTAAGTTGCAGTAATCAAGATGAGAAAAGACAAAAGCATGAGTAGCTTTCTCAAGATCCCTAGAAGATAAAAAAAAAAGGCTTGATCTTACCTAAAAGACAAAGCTGGAAAAAGAGACTCTTGACTACAGAATTAATCTGTTTCTCAAAAGAGAGGTTACTGTCAAAGATAACTCCAAGATTGCGGGCTTGAGGTTTGCAAAAGACAGAGAAAGAGCCGAGAAGTCCAAGACCAATTTGGGCTTTAGCTGATGAACCCACTATAAGCACCTCCGATTTATTTTGATTCAGATCAAGAAAATTATTAGCCATCCAGGATCTTAGTTAAAAAAGACAGTTGTGCAGCTGATTCATTGCAAACTTGCAGATGGGAATATAAACCTGTGTATCATCAGCATAGCAGTGAAAAGAAATGTTAAATTTCCTAAAAATAGCTCCTATAGGGTGAAGGTATATAGAGAATAAAATAGGACCTAAAATGGATCCCTGAGGAACACCACATTTAAGAGGAGCAGTAGACGAAAAAGAGGAATTTAAAGTCACTAAAAAGTGTCTACCAATTAGATATGACTTGAACCAGTTAAGAGCAGCCCCTTTAAGACCAACAAGATGTTCAAGCCGCAACAGCAATATCTCATGGTCAATAGTGTCAAAGGCAGCAGACAGGTCAAGGAGGAGAAGGACTGCAGCGCCACCTGAGTCAGTAATAATAGAGATGTCATTGAATACTTTCAGGAGGGCCGTATCAACACCTTGATAACGCCTAAAGCCAGATTGGTAGATCTCAAATAAATTATTGGAGTTAAGGTGATCAACCAATTGATTATAAATAATTCTTTCTAATATTTTAGCCAGAAATGGCAATTGGAAAATTGGGCGAAAATTGGCTAAACTCCAGGATCTAATTCTGCCTTTTTTAGACAGGGACGCACTGCAGCATGTTTAAAAAAATGAGGGCACAACCCCTTCACTAATAGAACCATTGATAATGGCTAGTAAAGGTGGACCCAAAACATCAAAGGCTTCCACTAAGAGGTGTGGTGGTACAATATCAAGAGGACTGAGAGTAGGTTTAAGGGTGTCAATGGTACTTTTTAACTGTGAAAGTGAAACAAGATCAAAAGATTCCAAGACAATACCATGATTAACAGTAGGACGTTCATAGCCAGTTGGAACTGTAGACTGCACAGGAGGTGATGGGTGGTGTGTTGGTCTTGGTCTCCAGAACTGTTCACTACCTCTGGTTTTGTTTGTGATTTCTGCATTAAAGCTCTGGGGTGTCTCTGGTCTTTTGTTTTGTGCAGGGACGTTCATTATTGAACATAGATTCTTGGATCCATTTATGTTATTCGCTTTAAAATGCTTGTTTTAATACATGTTTTTCAGCCTAATCTGTTGTTTTTTTATTTGCTCACTGTGTAATACAGTATGTAATTTGTATTTTAGCTGTAAATGTGTTAAAGTGCTTTGAGCCTGTAGTCATGGAAATGTACCATACAAAATTAAACTGAATTGAATTTATTGTTGTTTTCATACATGGTTAACTACTCTTTCATTTTATTCATAAAGATGATATTGAACAAAATAAAACCAAAAAAGTAGTGTTTTAAGTCCATAATTTTAATCTGTCCTCAACAATTGCAATCTGAATATCTAAAACTGTTGTGGTGTTTTCATATTTTATTAATATTCATGACTTCTCTGATCCATGGAGATTTATCTACCCACTTTTAAGACAATAATCTGTCTTCTTGCCAGTACATCACAGATACTTGTAAACTGATATTTTTCTATACTAATAACAGTTTACTTCTCTGACTTGAGTCTTAAGAAATATTATATGCTATTGTTATCTTTGACCATGCGGCTCTTTTTCCTGTAGCTCAAATCTCTTAACAAAATATGTCTCCAGAGAGATATATTTGAGAGTATGTTGGTGAAACATAAATATAGATGATCAAGAGTATGCAAGATACTTCATTTGCTTTACACAAAAAATTAGTTGTCACTACATCACAATTTAAACTTTTGGCAAAAACTGCAACTTCTTTCTAAGTCATGTCATCATTTTATACACATTGAGATATGGTCTTAGGCTGTGAAATACATGAAAAGAAAATGTGGAAATTCAATTGTAGAGAATAAAAATGCAATTGAAACTACAATAAGGAAGCAAAAGGAAATGTCTAACATAATTGAGTACCACAATTCTTTATGTACTTTGTGTTCTTTATGTCAGAATGTAAAGAAGGTATGACTGAAGTTAGCAATTTATTTGATAAAAAAAATGCCACACCTTGACAGTCTATGCAGAGGCTTTTGGAAAATTAATATTATAAACTTAACTTTGAAGAAAATAAGCTAAATGCCCAAGCAACTATTCCAAACAGTTGTTTAAAATGTTTTCCATTAAATTAGGGCTGAACAGAGCAATCTGCATATACAAAATACAAGTTGTACTTTCTGTTTTGAAAAAGGGCGGCCTGTTTCAATGGTGACAGTAGAGAGCATCCAACCAAAAATATAATCAGACTGTTCCTGGAAGTAATGGATGAATATGAGCGGGTGATCCAGAAAATTATGAAATTTTGCATTGCACACCTGGACTAGTACAATGCATAGTGGAGACAGTTAAAATTTTCTATTTTTGTTGATTATTCAAACTTGAAAATTCATTCAGATATATTCAAAATATATATGTTAGCATATTCTGATGTGAAAGTTATTTATTCTTCATTTTTGTACATTTTCTTTGCATTTCTAAATAGATTGATTTTCTTCCCAACCCCAGCAAAGTCAGTGTGCTTGTGACATAGAGTAGTTATGTCCTTGTAAGGTCTGTTTCTTTCTGAGACCTACCAGAGAACTTTGGATCTGAATATTTTAGTTTTTGACAATTAAATAACTAACTTTGTTTGTAATTTGGTGTTTGGAGCATGTAAGCTTGCAATAACGTAGAGCTAGAACAGGATGTGTGAGTATTTTTTGTAATTGAGCAAAATTTTATTATATATAAAAGATCTAAAAACTCTGGCAATATATTGCAAATCTACAGAAACAAGTGAGCAGAATCCGACTTGCTATAAACACAGTACTTTTTGTAACGATAATCACAATTATTTATTATAATGAAGCAATGGGCATACTCAGCAAGGTGATTGACTGATTAATTTAAAGTTCTGTAATTTTGTACAGTTCAATTTACTTGGAGTTTCTTGTCATGTTAAAAGTGTATTTCTCCACAAGTATCACTCAATGGGAGGTAATGGTATTGTTAATAAGATATCATAAGGTAAGGTGATCACTGCTTAAAAATTAATAAAAAAGAAACCTGTATATACCTAAAAGATGCCTAAAATATGAGAGTTCTACATTTATATTCAAGGGAGATGTCCCACAATCTTGATGAAGCCAGTATTTTAAACCCTTTTGTCTTAAGGCTGCAATAAGTAGTTTATACAGTTATCTTCAAGATGTCCTATGTTGTTAAGACTTTTGAAAGCTCAAGTAAATACTCAGGGAGCATCCAAATAAAAGCTTTAAGGTTAATAATTAAATCTTAAAATCAATCTTTAAAGTTTAAGCAGTGTCCTGAAGCCATTATAAGGTGAAATTAGAAAAGTTATTGATATTTGTTTAAAAACATACTATAGTTCCTGAACTTTGTTCATGCTGAAGCATTGTTTGCTTATACAAGTGTACAAGGCTTTCTTAATAATAACATATGTGCAGGAATGAAAGTATAGTATGTGGTTATTCTGTACACTTAAATGGCACAAATGTTTTGGGTAAGATTTTTAAATTGAGTTTTTATCTTTAGAGTGTCTAACAATATTGACTTAACAAGATGCTTATGAAATGCTTTCTTATTTATTCTTAAAGAATTTTCCAGTGGAGATGACAATGTTAGGATTAGCTGTGCTTCCTGTACGTACTTCAGAATCTTTATACTCTTGGCTTGCATATATTCAAGTGTTTATGAATGAGTTCAGTTCTAAAAGTGCAAGTGAATAGTTTCTAATTAATGTAATTAGATTTTGAAATCAAAGAGAAAGAAAAAGGTTATTGCATTTCATTCATTTAAATGCACCAGTGTATCTGAGATTTTCAATAATCACAGAACTCTAATTTTGTTCCTACAAGAAAAAATTCTGTGCCTTTTAGTTTCATTATTACTTTGTTGGTTTAGGTTGCTGTATTTATATTCAAGTGCTGTTTCTAAGAAATTTGAATTTATACTTGTTCTCACTTGTGTCTGGTTTTTCTGGGTTCCAATTATCTGTCTTTAGATAGACTTGGCACAACACAACGTCATAGGCTACTCAGAAGAGAGGTTGTCCTAATCCATTTACTGCATGGAACAGTCTGGATATCGATGGCTCGCTATTTATAATTTGAAAATAATACATTTTTTTATACATACAACATTTATGTTTTTAAATTTTCTTGTAAATTTGCATTTGCCCTTTGCATTTACCTTTTATTTCAGCTAGTAGTTATAACTTAAGATTATATTATGTTTATATTAAGAAATTGTTTATCCTAAAAAGTATCTGAAGGTTTTGCCAGTATGATTCAACATATTTTAACTACCAATTTATACTTTTCTTTTCGTAGTTTGGCTGGTGGAACTCCTGATTTAAGATGCTGTTTATTGCACCAGAAACTTCAGGTGATTTACATCTCTAGTGTTTTTAACTATTTCTTCACATAAGTGGTGCAATGCAAATGTATAAATATTATACAGATATAGGTAATTTTATAAGTAAAGTACATAAAATGTATGGAAAAATATAATAAAAATAATTACAGTAAACTCTTCAGGATTAGCTTTCTTGAATGTAGTCTTCAGTTTTAAATGGTCTAATTCTAAGTGCCTCAACAATTTTCCTTTGAAAGTAGTGTATCATGAAAGGTAAAAAAAAGAGAAAAAATAAGAAAAAAAAAGTTAAAAAAAAAAAAAAAAAAAAAAAAAAAATCTAAGATACCACTCAATTTGGTTACCAAATTGCTAAGCTATTTCGCTGTTATATTAAGAGGCTGTTATAAAGTTATCATAGTTTCCATTTCAACTCCTTGACTAGGTAGTTTGTTTCAGTGTTTCCTGACAGTGCTGACAATCCATATGTTAGACTGAGGTGGTGGCGTACAAGATATGTTTGTAATTAATATCATTCAAAGTAATTTTTTTTCATTCCAGCTGTAAAAATAAGTAAAATGTCTGTGCTTTGTATTGATGTATACATTTTGAAAATTATTTCATGTACACCATTTCTTTTGTTTATCAATATTTGAAGTCTCACAGGGCCAAGCAGGTTGGGATAGGTTTCTCATTTGCATTATTGGCAGTCAGTTTGAGTAAAATGTAAGAGCTCTTATGAAAGCTGATTTGCTTAGAATTTAAGATATTATATTAAATATCTGATATGAAAACACACTTTTGAATTATCAACATGCACACATTGACATGCATTTATTGACAAAGAAAGTTTACGATCAGGTAATCCCCAAGATTTACAGCGGTAAGGATACACACATCAATTGGGCAAATCTCCACTCTGTTTTTTTTTTTACTTAAACAAAATCTGAGACTGTCACCTATAAAAAATGACCAGCATACTCTTTATAATAACATGTGAGTGCTCTTTTTAAAGTTGCTGGAAATATGACTGGGTAATGAAATACATTTCAGTTTAATATGAAAGCATCCATTTGAATAAGGGACAAAAGAGCATAACAATGCTTAGAGCTTTCACAATGAAAATACTTGATCATGCAATCACCGAGGCTAACAATAATAAGTTTACATGCATTCAAAAGCTAAACATCTGCTCTTTTTGCTGTATAAATGCCTGACCTGTGAAACTAAGACAATATTAGTTAATGAGTGACACCTTAACCCCACTGACATCTGCTGCATAGTGCCATCGTGGCAGGCTGTGAAGACAGTGGTGAGTCCTAGAAAAGCATGGAATATGGCACTATAACACCAAAAGACCAATGTTAAAGTGTACAGTAAGTAACAAATAAGTTTTCATTTTCTTTTTTCTGTTACTCTTGTTGTCAGAAGGCGCCCACAGACCAAATGATTTGGGGCAGTATAGAGAGCCTTAAAGGAAGTGTGCACATTCATTAGACATTATTTGTTCTTCAAACATTTCATGTGTTTATATCTCAGTGTTTACTCTATTTAGATCAGGTCTCATTGTTTTACCTACATGCCAAATTATGCAAATTTTATTCATTGGATGACATTCCAGCCAGTTAAATGTTTTTTGGGATCACCTTTGAAATAAGTCAAGGCAATGAATCTTTTGCCATTAATCGTCACCATATATGCAGTCCCAATTAAATAGTATTTGCCCTTTTAGATCCTATCCACTTTTTAAGTGGTATTCTTAAAGCATATAGATTGGCTTTGCCTTTACACGCTTCAGGTTATTCTCATATTTCGTGGTAAGTTTTCTTTCAAGTTTTATCTTCCATGCTTAAAGTAGAAGGTTTCTTCAAATGATTCTTCTTCTTTTATTTTTCTTCTCTAACTTCTTCTAAGTCATGATGTGTATTCCAGCATTTAATAACAAAACTATGACCTTAACAAATCTTCAACTGCAATCATATGAAATCTTTACAGAATTTAGAGTTTGTCAGGTGAAAATATTACATTCCACTATTTACTGAACACTTAAACAACAGAAGTACAAAATGATACTACAAAAAGTCAGACTCATCTGTGTGAAGATCGCAAAACACATACTAGAATTTGACAGAAGATAGTGAGTCAGTAGAATTTTGAGGCAAAGTTGTGTTGAATGGGGGTGAGGAAAAAAGTGTCATTTACTGTCCAGTATTTTAGGCTTATAACGTTAAATAAAATATATTTATAGTGCAATAGAATTGAAAAAAGGTATTATTTAACATGTATCTATTTTTATTTTCTTAGAAGAAGTAAGTAATTCAATTAATGAATCGCTACATTTGTTTTTAAGAACTGCAGGCTTTGTCTTGTGTGCATAGTTGAGTGATGTTTATATTGCTGATCTCATTTTCATTATCAGCCATCCCATAATTCCACAATTAGGAGAGTATGATTATTTTTTTTTGTATTAATTTGTATATGCATAGCTATTATTTATATACTGTGTGTTTTATGTTTGTAATTATGGGCAGTGCTGAGTTTGTGTAATGGGAATTGTACTATGCAAGAATATACTGAATCAAATTAAATTTGTTTCCCAAGATGAATAAATGTGAAATATGAATATAATTTTAGGGGAGATGTGGAAAATTAAAAAATTGAAATATTGCCTTTATTTTTTACATTTTGCAATCTTTATTAAATGCATTTCTTATGTTTGTTTATATTTTTGCTTAATAATATTCTGACTCATTGACTTCACTTTAATATACCTAGATGTTGAATTGCTGCATTGAACGAAAGAAAGCCAGAGATGATGGGAAAAGATCAAACTCAACCAATAGTGGATTGACCAGTGGAACTACTGAGAGAAAGGTGTCCAGCAGTGAAAACGGGAAAGTAACGCAGGAAGTTTGGGGCTCTGAAGACAGGAAAGAGAAAGGGGAAGTCGCTCAGGGAAAGTCATGGGATTCATGGAGTGACAGTGAAGATGAGTTTTTTGAGTGTCTTAGTGATACAGAGGAGCTCAAAGAAAATGTGCAAGATCGGGGAAAGGATGGCATGCCAAATGAAGGCAAAGAAGGGAGCGGCTGTGACGCCCCCCAGCAGAAACCTGAAGGGCGTCTGTATCAGCATGCAAAACTAACATTGCTTCACACTGGGGAACCATTGTATATCCCAGTAACGCAGGTAAGCAAAATGGCTGTGCTTAAGAATTGAAGAGTGTGTAGCTGTTTAGTGCACTGACCTGTGTGTGTTGAGAAGAGAATAAAACTGTCTGCCCAAATTAGAAAGAGTTTATTATTCATTTCAAACTGTGGAAGCACTACCAAGTATACAGTGGTGTGAAAAACTATTTGCCCCCTTCCTGATTTCTTATTCTTTTGCATGTTTGTCACACAAAATGTTTCTGATCATCAAACACATTTAACCATTAGTCAAATATAACACAAGTAAACACAAAATGCAGTTTGTAAATGGTGGTTTTTATTATTTAGGGAGAAAAAAAAATCCAAACCTACATGGCCCTGTGTGAAAAAGTAATTGCCCCCTGAACCTAATAACTGGTTGGGCCACCCTTAGCAGCAATAACTGCAATCAAGCGTTTGCGATAACTTGCAATGAGTCTTTTACAGCGCTCTGGAGGAATTTTGGCCCACTCATCTTTGCAAAATTGTTGTAATTTAGCTTTATTTGAGGGTTTTCTAGCATGAACCGCCTTTTTAAGGTCATGCCATAGCATCTCAATTGGATTCAGGTCAGGACTTTGACTAGGCCACTCCAAAGTCTTCATTTTGTTTTTCTTCAGCCATTCAGAGGTGGATTTGCTGGTGTGTTTTGGGTCATTGTCCTGTTGCAGCACCCAAGATCGCTTCAGCTTGAGTTGACGAACAGATGGCCGGACATTCTCCTTCAGGATTTTTTGGTAGACAGTAGAATTCATGGTTCCATCTATCACAGCAAGCCTTCCAGGTCCTGAAGCAGCAAAACAACCCCAGACCATCACACTACCACCACCATATTTTACTGTTGGTATGATGTTCTTTTTCTGAAATGCTGTGTTCCTTTTACGCCAGATGTAACGGGACATTTGCCTTCCAAAAAGTTCAACTTTTGACTCATCAGTCCACAAGGTATTTTCCCAAAAGTCTTGGCAATCATTGAGATGTTTCTTAGCAAAATTGAGACGAGCCCTAATGTTCTTTTTGCTTAACAGTGGTTTGCGTCTTGGAAATCTGCCATGCAGGCCGTTTTTGCCCAGTCTCTTTCTTATGGTGGAGTCGTGAACACTGACCTTAATTGAGGCAAGTGAGGCCTGCAGTTCTTTAGACGTTGTCCTGGGGTCTTTTGTGACCTCTCGGATGAGTCGTCTCTGCGCTCTTGGGGTAATTTTGGTCGGCCGGCCACTCCTGGGAAGGTTCACCACTGTTCCATGTTTTTGCCATTTGTGGATAATGGCTCTCACTGTGGTTCGCTGGAGTCCCAAAGCTTTAGAAATAGCTTTATAACCTTTACCAGACTGATAGATCTCAATTACTTCTGTTCTCATTTGTTCCTGAATTTCTTTGGATCTTGGCATGATGTCTAGCTTTTGAGGTGCTTTTGGTCTACTTCTCTGTGTCAGGCAGCTCCAATTTAAGTGATTTCTTGATTGAAACAGGTGTGGCAGTAATCAGGCCTGGGGGTGGCTACGGAAATTGAACTCAGGTGTGATACACCACAGTTAGGTTATTTTTTTAACAAGGGGGCAATTACTTTTTCACACAGGGCCATGTAGGTTTGGATTTTTTTTCTCCCTAAATAATAAACACCATCATTTAAAAACTGCATTTTGTGTTTACTTGTGTTATATTTGACTAATGGTTAAATGTGTTTGATGATCAGAAACATTTTGTGTGACAAACATGCAAAAGAATAAGAAATCAGGAAGGGGGCAAATAGTTTTTCACACCACTGTAACTAGCCAGCCTTGGTTTATTGAAATGGCTTAGTGTGATGTCTGTGTAGGTGTTTGGTTATGATAATTTAGAAAAATACTGATATAGTTTAATAAGCATAACATTAAAATGCTTAAAATTAGTATAACAAAGCCAATTATATACAGGTGCTGGTCATAAAATTAGAATATCATGACAAAGTTGATTTATTTCAGTAATTCCATTCAAAAAGTGAAACTTGTATATTAGATTCATTCATTACACACAGACTGATGTATTTCAAATGTTTATTTCTTTTAATGTTGATGATTATAACTGACAACTAATGAAAGTCCCAAACTCAGTATCTCAGAAAATTAGAATATTGTGAAAAGGTTCAATATTGAAGACACCTGGTGCCACACTCTAATCAGCTAATTAACTCAAAACACCTGCAAAAGCCTTTAAATGGTCTCTCAGTCTAGTTCTGTAGGCTACACAATCATGGAGAAGACTGCTGACTTGACAGTTGTCCAAAAGACGACCATTGACACCTTGCACAAGGAGGGCAAGACACAAAAGGTTATTGCTAAAGAGGCTGGCTGTTCACAGAGCTCTGTGTCCAAGCGCATTAATTGAGAGGCGAAGGGAAGGACAAGATGTGGTAGAAAAAAGTGGACAAGCAATAGGGATAACCGCACCCTGGAGAGGATTGTGAAACAAAACCCATTCAAAAATGTGGGGGAGATTCACAAAGAGTGGACTGCAGCTGGAGTCAGTGCTTCAAGAACCACCACGCACAGACGTATGCAAGACATGGGTTTCAGCTGTCGCATTCCTTGTGTCAAGCCACTCTTGAATAAGAGACAGCGTCAGAAGCGTCTCGCCTTTGGACTGCTGCTGAGTGGTCCAAAGTTATGTTCTCTGATGAAAGTAAATTTTGCATTTCCTTTGGAAATGAAGGTCCCAGAGTCTGGAGGAAGAGAGGAGAGGCACAGAATCCACGTTGCGTGAGGTCCAGTGTAAAGTTTCCATAGTCAGTGATGGTTTGGGTTGCCATGTCATCTGCTGGTGTTGGTCCATTGTGTTTTCTGAGGTCCAAGGTCAACGCAGCCGTCTACCAGGAAGTTTTAGAGCACTTCATGCTTCCTGCTGCTGACGAACTTTATGGAGATGCAGATTTCATTTTCCAACAGGACCTGGCACCTGCACACAGTGCCAAAGCTACCAGTACCTGGTTTAAGGACCATGGTATCCCTGTTCTTGATTGACCAGCAAACTCGCCTGACCTTAACCCCATAGAAAATCTATGGGGTATTGTGAAGAGGAAGATGCAATACGCCAGACCCAACAATTCAGAAGAGCTGAAGGCCACTATCAGAGCAACATGGGCTCTCATAACACCTGAGCAGTGCCACAGACTGATCGACTCCATGCCACGCCGCATTGCTGCAGTAATCCAGGCCAAAGGAGCCCCAACTAAATATTGAGTGCTGTACATGCTCATTTCTAAGAATCCTTTTTTTGCATTGGTCTTAATTGATATTCTAATTTTCCGAGATACTGAATTTGGGACTTTCATTAGTTGTCAGTTATAATCATCAACATTAAAAGAAATAAACATTTGAAATACATCAGTCTGTGTGTAATGAATGAATCTAATATACAAGTTTCACTTTTTGAATGGAATTACTGAAATAAATCAACTTTGTCATAATATTCTAATTTTATGACCAGCACCTATAGATCCTTTTACTTGTAGATTATTGTTGTGGACAAAGTGTGTGTATAAAGGAACATTACTGAACATGTTTAAACAAGAAAATGTTTGAGTTTAAATGTGATATTAGATTTTCAAGCGAAGTGTTGAAATTCTGATTAACTCTAAAACATAGCCATTTTAAATGAAATAAAAAAAAAAGTTATAAACATACATGGTATGGGGGTAGTACAAGCATGCTATATACAGTGAACCACAAATTATAATCCATTTTAGAAAAGAGTGCAAAATGTTAAGTATCCCATATGCAATGCAGATATGACCGTTAAAAGTCACTGATCACTGACAGCACTGAAACAGTTTGGGTGATACTCAACACACGGCCTGCTTAGGGGTAAAAGCTGCTTCCAAACTTGTCGGTCTGTGCTTGGTGCTGCAGCTCATTAAGCTGAAATTCGTTAATATTTGGAAAGGTTGAAATGGGTTACTATATCACAGCTGATGTGAGGCATGGCTAAAATTTCCAAGCTCCTATTTACCACATGCTTGACTTTCTAAAGCACACAGATACGACAGACTAGGACGATGAGAACTGCACAATGTCCGCAGATCAACTTTTATTTTTAATTTAAGAGTTGAAGCACAAGTTGAGATTGTTGCCTTGTGGACTTTCAGCCCAAATCCACTGGTTCACTGGGAACATTAGCAGAAAGCTGTCTATTTACCACAAAAGTAGGAAAAATGTATATATGCACAAATGTTAGCAATAAATCAAACAGTTTGGTGTTATAATCAAATTATCTTATCAAATATGCAATTGTTTAAATTTAGCTTAAGAAATATAATTGCCTTGCAGCACTTCAACACATTACGTAGACTTAGCTAAACAGTGTTGTTCCTTTAAATGGTTTCACAAACGCAGCATTTAAGTTTTTGAAAGCAGAATAGACACTGTCATTGAGAATGAAGTGTGTTAAACATAGCTTAGTTTTAGAGCATTTCAAGCCAATGGGTGATATAATAATATGCTGAAATAGCAAATCGTGAAACCTACTGGGCTTTACCAAATGAAAAAGGAGTATTCTACTTGTGAGGTCAAACTGCTGCAACCTACCATGTTGGCTGTGATAGCAAAGGGAAAACTCTAATGATTCATGGTTAGGGGAAATCACACCTAGGTTATATGCAACAATAGAGCAAGATATATTACTAATAACATGGATGATGGCAAAGGCTTTCAGATGCTAATTAGTTATCTTGTGCCAGATTACCACATTACATTCAGAGGCATGTCACCAGCTGTACGGAAAGATGTCTTATTGAGAAGATGCGATAACTGAGAGCCCAGCCAGTTATGGCCAGTAAGCTCGCACATTTATGGTTTCCAACATATGCATTCATATTTCGTGTGTTGCTTCTGTATTGATGACAGCTCTTTTGTTTGATCACACAATGCAATGAGTTCCATTTGATTTATTTGTTACAGTTACAAATCAATTTTTTTAAAAATCATCTTTGATTAGTAGTCTCTTTTAAAATGTGTACTGTATATATAAAAAAGCTGCTGGATTTTACAAAAATCTCTCGGCATTCAGCAGGCTAAAGAATTGTGGACATTTTTGATACGAAAGAGCAATGAAAATAATCTGAAATAAACAACACACACACTATATTTTATGGCCAAAGTTGGAATTGGCAAAGCAAATGTTCTTAAATGACTAGTCATGATTCTGATTCTCAAATACACAATGGATCCAAGAAAATGTATTTTTAAACAAAAAGAAAAAAAAATAGAGTCTTCAGTGAAGTTGTCTGTCCGCTGTAGTGAACTGGCAATAGTTCATCAATTAATGGGCAGATATTGCTGGGCTCCGTTTATGTTAATCATTTTCAAAACGCTTTGTTTCCTGTCCGTTTAAACACGTCTCTGTTTCTATGTGTGTGCCTTATCGTATTGTGAACTTGTCATAGCATTCTGGGCCTGAACACAAGGATGAGTGCTGCACAGAAATAAACTGAAGTGAATTGGGTGTGCAGTGTCACCAGGTTATAACAAAGAAGACAACACAGCTAAGAAAACGTTTTGTTATCCATTGTCATGGGGAAGAGGAAAGGTCAGATTAATCAAAAGAGACGAATACATTTTAATCTTCAGTAAAATGGTTAAAAAAAATGTAAAAGTTAAACTTAACAGAACTGTAATGAAGTTCAAAACGACTAAAACAATCCTTGACCTCCCAGGAAAAGTACATAAGTGTACCTAGCTCCTAAAGTACTGTGAGGGTGATGGAGAGGGAGGCAAAAAATATACAAGAGTTACATTTAAAGTAAATTACATTTAAGGTTAAATTTAGAGCACCAGCTTGCACCCAGCTATACAGTACAATTGAAATGTATGTCATGAGCAGATCACTATATGGTGCAACAGAAGAAAGACATTACATGATGGCAGAGGGCAAGTTAAAATGACCAAAATTTTGCAATAATCATCTCAATCTCTGGACCTGAACGCGCTTAAAAACCAGTGGCTCAAATTTAGGTCCTCAAGTGAAGATCTTAAGACACTGAAGTTCTGGAAGACAGCTGATAGGATGAATGTTTGGGATGGGTTTGTCTTGATGCATTTTGCAACATTTTTAAAGGTTATAGCAAAGAAAAGCACACTCTATTATCTATGTCATTTGAGCCTTTAGAAATACTAGACACCAAATCTATAATGTTATCACTTCTATATATGAGCAAAAAATATTGCCCTTTTAAAAACATTTGTTTTGAAATACCATGGAGGGTATTTTGGTTGCCAGTATTCTTCTAGGTTTTTGGCTTTTTGTGGTGTTTATTTTATTTAGTTTTTTCATCTTATTACATGTGGCATTATTTCTTGACATGAGTATTAGGATATGTTTATTATCACTGATAAGTAAAGATTGACAGAGTATGTAAGATCTAATGACATTGTATCTAAGTCCAGATAAAAAAGCTATTGTGGTTATTATTGGTTTGAAGTTGACTGAAATATGGAAGACAGGTCTGTGGACAATGCAATAAAGTCTCTAAACTGTCAGGCCTCATCAAATGCAGCCCAGGGATGGTGTGCAGGTGGTTTTGCTTTTGGATTTCATTAAAAATTATAAAATTGGAGACTGAATGGAGCAGCTTTTGTCAGTCCCTTTCATTCTTTCTGACATTTTTCGTGAAAAGAGAAGCCATCAAATCCTGTTGCAGGCAGTTTAATTGCAAGGGGTGACCTTTTTGTCTCTGCAGGAACCAGCTCCAATGACAGAAGATTTACTAGAGGAACAGTCAGAGGTGTTGGCCAAATTAGGGACATCAGCTGAAGGAGCACATCTCCGGGCAAGAATGCAAAGTGCCTGTCTGCTGTCAGACATGGAGTCCTTCAAGGTATATATTACGTTAAACATATTCAGTTCCTCATTTATCACCAGATAAAAGCAATGTACATGAAAATTATATCTCTTTACTAGTATATATAAATTTCTTTCATGCAAGTCAAGAGAATCCCTTAATATCCTCTGATGGTGTAAGTTCAGTCTATACAGTGAAGCTTTATTTACAACGGCTATAACCACAGGTATGCATGAAACATAAAGAATTATTTTATTGCATGTGTACATGCCTTTTTTGAAATACCTAAATGCTTATAATGGCTTCTTAAAAAGTAAATATATATTAAAGAAAAAAAAATAGAATGATCTTAAAAAAGTAATCTTTATTTTATTTGCCTTAAGTATAACCTGATTTTCACTTATGCATTCTAGTTGAAAGTAATCTGAGTGAATATGTGTTGAGTTTCAACATTTTGCCATGTAATGCTGGGTCATACTACAGGTTCTGTTAATAACTGTGTAGTACAGTAAGCATTGTCAGAAAATGTGTGTGTGTATTAAGTATTGGGAAGATTAGTTACACATACTGGTAAAATACCATATTTTGTCTTATTTGGACTTACTAAGAAGATATTTGTGAAAGGAACTGCTGGTGTGTTTGTATTTATTTTTACATACAGTGCTTTCCGTATAAAATTGCATGTTATTCTTTCATATTTTGAAAATTTCTACTTCTAGTACATTAACACTAGATGACATACATGACCTGTCTAGCTTTACTGTTGCACTGGTAGTTTTGATGCTGAGAATATCCTCAGATTTAAGCCAACAGGTTTGCAAAGGAAGGATTTTGTGGTTAAAAGTGATGACAGTACTGTATATTAAATGTGGTTTGTCATAAACTGGAAGTTTGATTTTTTTTGTATCAACACATCTTTAAGAATTAGGGGCACACAATGTGCCTCTGCATGTGACAGACCAGTGGGTGGCGCAACAAGCTGTCTAAGTCACGATGTGAAATGGCAAGTAAAAAGTATGCAGGGTAAGAAAAATGAGAATCTTTGGATATTGGCAAACAAACATCTGAATAGGGGAACAAAGTTCTCCTCTTACCCAAAATAAGTTTACTGTTTGGTTTATGTGTTTTAGAAGGAATCCTTAAATACAAGTAATAATAATTTAAGGCAGAATTTTATTAACTTTATGTTTTATTTTTTTTTAGTTTCATAGTTGTAATAAACTGTCATCTTCATTTTAATGTATGAATTTAATTTTATTATGAAATTTGCAATACCTGCTAGATTTAAAAATAAATTGTGCAGGCTGATATTAATAAGACTGTTAATTTAATCTCACTACTGAATTTAACTTTCTGTATAATTGTGCTTACTGAGGCATTATGTGGCATTTGGCTTTAATTATCAGCTCTCTTGAGGACATTAGGTTTGTAGCATGATAAATTATGCGACTTACAAATTTGACAGATATATAGTACCTCTGTCAATTGTTGTGTAAACTGTAGCTTACACTTTTATTGTCAATATTTGAAATGCCAGAGGACAACAGACAAGTGGTACAGCCAGCCAGTAATTTATGTAAATTAGTTCATATTTCTATACCCGGCAAGCTCGAAGGTGGAAAACTTTTTCTGCTGTATAGTTCAGTAAGATTGTTTTGAAGTTTTTCTTTTAGTATTTTAAATGTTAGTTTCAAGCAAAATGTAATTACTTGCTGAAGAGTTTTAATGATATCTAAATTGATTAAGGATGTAAATATACACAGTATGTAAAGTTTAACTTCTGTTAGGTCTATGGAATTGGCATTGGTTTCGTACAAATCATTAAATTAATACATGAAGCGGAAGAAGTATAGCAGTTCTTAGTTTTGTGGACATTTTATTAAAACACACCCATCAATTTACTAAACTTATTTTCATTTATGCTGTAGGGAAGACGGATCCTATCCCAGCAATACTGAGTGTAAGGCAGTTACTGCTCCTGGATGGGGCGCCATTCCACCGTAAGGTACACTCACGCATTCACCCCCACGTACATTTGGGAGGAAATCAAAATGAATGGTTTATATTTGGCTCATGTGAGGACCCCGATCACACACTTTTTTTTATTATGGTGGGACACCCTGGCATTTCTTCATTATTATTCATACAAGGAAAGCACAATGTTTCAAAACTGTCCTCCAGCTGGAATAGTAGCAAAGTCAACTTGGACCCTGTATCGTTGTCAGATCTTAGAAAAAGTGATGACACTGTCTTGTCAGTTTGACACATTTTTTGCAATAGGATGCCATTTTATGTGATAGCCTTACTTAAGTCTGACACGTTTGTTTAAAACAAAAACAAAAAACCTTCCCTCCTTTATTGGCAGCTAGGAGTGCCTCTGCTTTATAGTTGACATTGATACAGTAACGGTATGTTCAACTGGTACAGTTATTCTGTCTTTTATATGGTATGTAAAAGAAATTGATTTCACATTATTACCTTATTCAGACTGTTATATGTCTACAGTAATTCTAATAACTTAAAAGTGTGGAAAAAAATGTTTCATTCCAACATTTACAAAGTTAGAAGAAAGCACAAAATATATGTAATTTTCATAATCAGAACTGTACACATCAACTTAAAGTGTTGTGATTGTTTCCATCTCATCTTAATAAAAATCATCAAGTTCATACCAAATGTACAGGAAGGCCTAAACTGAAATGCAAGACAAAGTACTACCCCAATTCTAACAAAAATTGTGACACGATAGGAAATGCTAATGAAAACAAAAAGAATTGATTTGTATATTTATTTTGACGAGATATTTCAAGTGTTATCTTAACGGCTGCATTGTTTTTTGAAGATGTGTTTATTCCGAATCTGATGCCAGCAACACATTCCAAAAAAAGTTGGGATGGGGTAGTTTATGACTAAGAACAATGTGACAAGTTCAAATACAGCAACAAGGTGACATCAAACAGGTGAATACTTCGGTAAACACTTGTCAGTCAACGCTATGTGCTGCTGCATCCACAGCTGACTTCTCTGGGCTTGGTCTTATCTAAGATGGCAAGTTGCACAGTGGAATGTGCTTTGTGGACTGGCAAATCAACATTTCAAGTATTTTTTTAGAAGAAATATATTGTTGTGTTCTCCAGGTTAGTGACGAAAATGACCATCTAAGCTGTTATCAGCATCAGGTCCAAATGCCAGCGTATGTCATTGTATGGGTTGTGTCAGTGTCCAGGGCATGGACACTTTGCACATCTGTGAGGCCACCATTAATGCAGATGTACAAATCTTGGAGCAACGTATGCTGCTATCCAGACACTGTCTTTTCCAGGGATGTCTCTACATTTTCCAGCAGGACAATGGCAAAACTCATTCTGCCCAAATTAAAATGCCCAGCTATGATTGAGAAAGTGTGGCACATTATAAAGTGCAAATTACAGCAGCAAAGGCCCCATACAGTGGCACAGCTAAGGACCTGCATTATGGATATGGGGGGACATTCCTATGTTAAACTTGACAAACTTGTGCCTTCAGTGCCAAAATGCTTAATAGGTTTTGTTAAAAAATGGTGATGTTACACAGTGGTATACACTTGGCCATCCCAGACTTTTTGTGGTATGAATTTATATCCCCCCCCCCAAACAATTAAATTCACAGGATAAAACATCAAATAATGTGGTGATTAGTATTTTCAATATAACGCAGGGTGAACAGAATTTACATATTACTCCTGTTTATTTTTATTATCATTTTCCATACTGTCCCAGTGTTATTGGAATTGAAGACAATGTGTACACCGGTAATGACAAGGCATATTGCCATGCCAGTGCAATAGTATGGGCTGTACCCAGTCCATTGGGTGTTATGTGGGCGCAGGGAAGAGCTAAAAGCAGTGGTGACAGCATCGGCGTAAAGGCAGGTCTAGGCTTCATACGGCACCGCGAGGTCCCTTCAAACCAGCAGGATGGGGGGCTGCTGTGTAGATTTTGGGCCACTAGAGGGTGCTGTAGCCTGCTGTCACTGAAGCAAACACAGGCAATCACTGGCCACAGAAGAGATTCCAAAGCTGGAACTGAAGTGACCAAAAGAAAGGAGTTTAAAGTCAGTCGAGTGTAAAATTGGGAGGACTTTGTTATTTCTGTATTCCATTCCCATTATTATTTATTTAATACTAGCTGTGTAAGCCTGTGCTGTAAAAAGCCCAGGGTCCTAGAAGTTGTTGAAATCTTCAGAAAAAAAATTGAAATGTAGAGATGTCAGGTATTGAAATGAACTACTCTGGGCATCTCTCTCCTGGGAGGATTCGTTTTGCCGACGTGCTCACATTGCTTGTGTGTTATCGGCGGGATTAAAAGTAAAATGGATGCCGTTCTGCTGATGTTAGTGGCTGAGCGACTTTTTCTTTCTTCTGAGGTTTCGTTTTGCTGACGTGATGGCCCCACTTGTGTTATGAGCAGCTAAGCGAGTTTTCGGTTTCCTCGGAGGAAGAGCCTTTACCCCAACTCCACCTCTCACTTCTGGGCCGGACAGACACGCACACTTCCACGTGTAGACGTTTATATATAAGAAGACTCTTTTACTTGGTACTGTTGGTACTTGCATTTATTCAGAATTGAGGGGGTGCTCAGTAGCAGCTCCTGTCCTCCACACAATTTCTTCATAACTGTAGACTATGCTCTGCTTTATCTTTTAAACTGGATTTGGTAATGAACAGTAATTTTACACTGTGATGCAATATAAATTGTGTTTGTATGTTTTTTTTTTTTTTTAATAATATTACTTACTTGTAGGCGGCTAACCCTGGATGCTGCTTGGAGGATTTTGTGCGCTGGTATTCACCACGGGATTATGTTGAAGAAGAAGTGTTTGGTGATGATGGCAAAGCAGTTACCAGAGGTGAACTGAGTGCTAGAATGAAGATACCAGGGAACATGTGGGTAGAGGCCTGGGAAACGGCCAAGCCGTCCCCTGCACGTAGACAAAGAAGGCTTTTTGATGACACTAGGGAGGCAGAAAAGGTATGAGCAATCAGTGCAAGCGCAAGTACACTCTTGATTGTATTTACCGAATCTATGTGTGTTAATCTTTTACATATCTTAAAGAGTGACACTTAAGGACTTGCTAAACCAGAACTGTATTTTGGTGTGACGTAGATTAGTAGTCCATTATTTTTCATCTTCATCCTCAGCAGCACAGCCATGTTGTTATAATAAGGGTTCAGTACTCGGCAGACTGCTGGAAATACAGGTTATTGTAAAGGTATTCAGACTCTGAGTAAATTACAAATGATAAAGTAAATTGTTTGTTTCATTGTGTATTTTAAGCAATGACACATGTTTAAGAAGTAAATTTTAAAAGGCAAAGGTGAAACTTGCTGGTTGCAGGAGTATGTAAATTTAATATGCTCTTCTAGCTTTTAAGTTTTCAAAATTAAAAGAGGTTTCTTTAATTATGATAAAAAATACCTTAACTTTGACCATAGACTGTGCACCACACAAGTCACTGTTACATTTTTGGGTCAAAACCTCAAGAAATTGTTTAGGAATTATTGGTCACATTGTGAATATAAAAGAAAGGATTTGAAAAACAACACTAAAGAACATTTTAAAAGATATAGCCATCAAATGCACATTTCAAAAACAGTACAGAACGATATCTTTGAGTTTTAATCACACTTTGAGAACCGTTAGCTAACCAAAGGCTCTAAATTTGTGTGCGAATATCGGTGCGTCTGTGCATATTTATACCCAAATCTGTCCAGAGTTGATTCTTGCCTTAAATGTAATGTTCTTAGGATAGTTTGTTTTCCTTCAAAAGTCCTATAAATGGAGTACCTTGGCTATAAAATGGGTGAATTCTTAATACTTTGAATGTTTTTTTAAACCAGTACATTACAAGTATATAACTGGTTCTGCTTGATTACTTACGTTAATTGAACAGTTTGAAGTCGTTCTGATTTCTTGAACTGCAGCTTGGTGTATCTCCTTCCTTACTGACAGCTCAAATTCTTTGATTATCCAGACATTCTGTAGCTGTCTGTATTCAAATTGTGATTGATTGCTATTTACATATCCAGTAGTTCTGGGAGCTAGTCAGCTGTTTGCACTTCTCGGATGTTTTTAGTTTAGGTGACATTTTTCTTTTGCAAGAACAACTCAAACGTGAGTAGTAAAAGGACGACGGAGTTATGGGGAAATTTGAGGCAAATGAAGGCAAAACAAAAAAAAATGTAAAGTAGGTGCCTGTTTTGTAAAGAGACGTTGCTTATTTTTATTATTGTCATTTAATTGTTTAACAAATCAGTGATTGATAAGTAAATATATACTTGTCTTGTTTTGTCTTAAGGTGTTACATTATTTAGCTGTTCAGAAACCTGCTGACCTTACACAACATTTGCTGCCTTGCATCATCCATGCTGCCATTCTTAAAGTGAAGGAGGAAGGTACACTTTTTATAATACATTGTTGGTTGTGTGAAAATTTGCTAGGTTTTATCACTGTCTCTTAATTATGTTTTACTTATGTTTTCCAAGTTACAACATGAAGTGTATATTTGCAAATGCTAAGCTGTCCTTGTGTGTGAAGGACATGTTCTTGATGGGACTGTTTGCACAAGTACACAAACAGGGACTGCGTTTAGTCAAACAGGTTTTTATCTGTTTGGAGGCCCTAAGCAAGTTTCTCTCTTATGATAATAAGCCACACTTAGCAGTCTGCATATATATATATATATATATATATATATATATATATATATATATATACATATATATATATATATATATATATATATATATATATACATATATTTGCATTTATTACATCCACTTATGTGTAAAGATCCAAATAGTACATCTGAGTTTTGTGTTTTTTTTTTTTAGAAGTAGATCAGTAGTGCCATTTTATTTGATTTATTAGAGTGAATTTTTAGGACGCTGCGGTTTGGAAAATTTTATTTTGCATTCATGCTCTATAAAGCTGTTGTGAGACATTTCATCATCTGTCGTGAAGCTTAATAAAAACTATCCTGTGGCTGGCAAACTGCAGTTCTGCCTTAGAAAATAATTAAAAGCTGAACTGTAAACAAGTTAGATTAGTACAAAAACATTTGAAATGATTCCTGTATTATTATACTAGTATCTCACTATTTCTAAACACTTCTAATTCAGTATCACATTTTTAAAGGCTTGCTATTTTCTGACTGTATAAAACAGGCTTGAGGTATTTAACATTTCATAAATTTACTCAGTTAGCCGTAGCTAAATAAAAGCTTAACAAGGTGACATAAAAGAGGAACCGTCTGATGATAAACCGCCAGTGTGAGAGAAAAACATCAGAAGCTACTGCTGTTAATCATTCTCACCTTTTTAATAAACGTGTTTCAGCATGCAGGTTTAATTTATTCTAACAATTTAGTGTGCCTAAGTTAATTGTATCTGTTGACTTTTATTTCATGGCAGTGAATTGAGGCTCAGATTGTCTGGGTAACCTTCCTTAAATTCCCATGCCTAATCTACATTAGAATTTCAAAAAAGAGATTTGTGAAAGAAAAGCAGCAAAGGAAAGTGACAAAGTTATAGAGGAAGACGCATTACACAGCTGATGAACATGCTAAGAGTAACAGTGGCCTTGGATAAATCAAGAAAACAGGACTGACAAAAGATAGTATATGTGAATATTTAAGAGAAACTGTTTTGAAGAAATACATTACAGTTACTGTATATGAGCAATATTCAAATGGTTATGGTAGACTATAATTGAGTACTTCTGTCCACCTCATTCCAGGATGACACACTTTTACCCGACTCGGCACATTGCTGTGTTTACCAGTCCAGCAGGTTTCCCTGGAGTTGTGTTGTTCACACTTGCTAAGACAAACATGGCGGTTTCTCTCTTATCCTAGGTGTTCAAAGAGAAACAACTAACAGTCTCTTCCTTTATTTTTTGACATTTTTTGAATATTGCTTTAAATAGAAAATGCTGGTTTTTTTTAAAATAAATGCTGTTCCAAAAATGTTATCAGGAACATGTCTAGCAAATTATTTCTTTGTGTCTGAAATTAAAAGTAAAGAATTTCCTGTGCAATGGCAGCCATAATCATTTTAAACTTATTTTGAAATATTTGTTTTAATGTCGGAGCAATTTTGAATACAAAACATCCATCTAACAAAACAATATTTATGTCATTTAAATAAATGTTTTTGAAGTTACTCTGTGAAAGGTTCCATTTTACACACACACACACACATATGTGCACACATACACATGATCAAAATTAGAGAACAATTTAAGGTAACACTTGCTTTTTCTGAAGTATTGTTAGTCTTCATTGCTCAAAATTTGAAGGAATATTAGCTGCGTTCACTGTTCTGCTAGCATCTTTTACAAAATAATGCAGGCACTACAACAAAAAAACTTTACTTTGTGGAAACCACAAATGATGAAAATTAGAGAACAGTAACCATTGTAGCAGAGAAGAAGATTACAACTAAAATATTTGGAGGGCTACAGCTTACAGTAATTAGTAGGAAGTATAGAGGCCCTTGCTTTGAATAAGTTTAGTACATCTGCAATCGCAGGACATTACTAGTTTCTCACGCTGTTCTGGCTTCATCCTGGTCTACTCTTCTTCCAGCCATCACTTTGTCACCAAGGATTTTCCAAAGATTCTCGATCTGGACTCTGGGCTGGCCATTTAATTATTTCAATGTTGTTAGCTTCAAGGAACTGCTTTACCCGTTTTGCAGTGTGACAGGGGACATTGTCTTGCATGAAAATTGCAGGCTGATCGGGAGATGCTTGTAGGGAAGGAACCGCATGTTGCTGAAGGAGGTTCTGATAACCTGCCATGTAGTTAGATAAGAGACCCAACTCCTGCTGCAGAAAACATCCTCCAAACCACGACGCTTCCTCCTCCAAATTTAACTGACTTTTTTTATGCACTTTGGGTTCAGTCTTTCTGCAGTTTGATGCCAAATATAATGTTTCCCATTTGATCCAAATAAACTCTGGATCGCTTCTCCTCTGTCTACACAACATGCCCCTCAGCAAAGGTTAGTCTGCCTTTTGATTCTTACTGCTCATGAGAGGCTTGGTCAGGGCAGAGTGGGCTTTCAGTCCAAATTGTCTTAAGTGGTGTGCGGCTGTATGCTGAGACACAACCTTAACCTTTTCAGCACTGAGCTGGTGAGCAATTCCAGCTGCAATGTTGAACCGATTCCCCATTGAGAGTCTCTGCATTATTTGTCTTCCATGGACGACCAGTATTTCTGGGGTCTTGAATGAATTAGTGTCATTGTAAAGCTGAAGTATTCTAGAAATTACAGACTCGGAATGACCAGCATCTCTTGCAGAGGTTCAGTCACTTTAGAGTGGCTTGCTATTTTGCAAAGTAATTTTAGGAGTGCTGCCAGATAAACAGGGCTTGTCAGAAAATTAAAGAAATTAGCACCAGGTACCAGATTAACACCTAAAACTGGGAGGAATCTGAGAGTGTTCTCTAATTTGGATAAGAGTTCTTCTTCAAATTTCTCATTTAGTATCTAATTTGCCTCATTGAGCTCCAATCCCCAGTTTGAATTTTTTATTTAAAACCTAATAAACAGAAGGCACAGACACCTTTGTAACCTCACCACAATTCTCTTGATTACTTAAGTTAAAATCATTGCCTCAGATTTATTGTTTTGTGTGTTATGAATATCATACATATTGCAGAATTTAGGACATCCCTGACAGTTAAACTTTACTGTAAAATCTTTTTTAGTAATATAAACATTTTTTTTCAGAATATCATGTATATCACTTTTCTTTTGTTTTCTTAGAATCTGTGGAAAATATTGCATCTGTTAGGAAAGAAATTCAACAAATAGTTTCTCACGCATGCAAGCTTTTACGACATTCTAATTCAGATTACAAGAAACTAGAAGTAAGTGAGTTAGATCTTCTGTTTTAAAGCCAAGATGTCTTTCTAAACTTGATTTATTCACAGCAGCAGTCTTACCTTTTTAAAAACATTTTCTTTCATAGGAAATCATAAATGAGATCATGGCCGTGGAAACTGTCATTGCTAGGGCACGATCATTAAAAGCAAAATTTGGTATTGGCAAATGTGAAGAGCAAGATGACAAAGAAGAGCTTGAAAAGTAAGGAACACATTTTGTGTTTTTGTGTTGTTTTCCTTTTGTTACTTTTCAGCAACTGAAATTACTTTGAACAAACCTAAAAGCCAGTGTGTGTTATTGTTGTTGTTAAATACTTTTGTATTTACTGTTATTTATTTCCTGCATTACTGTACTCATTTTTTGAAATGATTGTTATAAATATAAACAGTACATATACCTGATAAAATCGGTAAGGCCAGCAAGACAGCACAGTGGTCAGCACTGCTGCCTCACAGCTTCAAGAAACGGGCTTTGAGTCCAGAATGGCGGCTGTCTGTGTGCAGTTTGCACGTTTTCTGGTGTTTTTAGGTCCCCCCCCACCCCAGGCTCTCTACTCTTATTTAGACCTGCAGTAGCGGTGAATTCAGCACAATCCATTGGCGTAGTACGATCATGTGCAAGTGTGTCAGGGAATATTATTCTGAGATAAACTCATGAGAAAGAAATAAGATGTCAGTTAATTAACTGTAATATTAAAGCATCCCACTTTATGCTTTTCCCCAAAAGAGACAACTAATTATATTGTTCATCCATTTTCTAAACCCTTTGTGTAATAGAGTGGGAAGTCAGAGTTTGCATAATTGAATGAGAAATATACTAGTGTTTTTAACTATAACATCTAACATTTTACAGTACCTTTAAAATGATCTAGTCCCAAATACTTTTTACATATTAAAGAGTCATTTTTGATGTGTTACATTTGAGAAGTTTAGTATTTATAAGTTAAACACTTTTCTTTATGTGACTCCTCCCAAAAAGTATGGCTAGATAACAGAATTTTTAAAAGTAGTTAATGTCACGATTTTTACAGTATTTGTGGCAGCTGTTACAATTGGTGATCTTTTTGAATGAGTCAGTATTATTTTTGTACATTGTGATGATGAAATACTTGCCTATTATTCTTTGTTTGGATTTATGTCTGGAACAGCAGCAGAAAGCAAAGTAAGGTGTTATCGTGAAATTGTGATGGCATTTAGGCCAGGGCTCTGACTTAGTGCAGATCCTGCTTTGGTCGACTGCTCCATCTTTTCCCATTGTTTCTGCCTTGTTCGCCTTTTTTTATAACTATGTGTGGAGAAAGTAAAAAGGAAAAGAAAACATACAGCAGGTCTGTAAATATTAAAAATACTTTAAGATAAAATAAATTGTAATTCAACTGGCAGCTTAAGACCGTATTTCTCTGCCAATTTTTATACCTTGGCGTTCTTCCATTGTGACAAAGTTAGGATTTAATGATGGCAGATGCAGTTGTGACACACGATCAGAGGATACTCTTGAATTTTTATCATTGAAAGCATCCAAGTTTTTTTATTATTATTATTATTTTTATTGGTCAACGATCATTACTGTTGTCTTAATATTGTGTGTTCAGAAATAAGTGTGTGGCGTGGTTAAGTTAAATCATGGTCTAATATAGTAAGAACAAAAAAAGACAGAAGACTCATCTGAAGGACGGTAACAACTTGTGCCTTACTGTCAGTTCAGGTTTAGGGACTTCTACCAAACACGGCTGAAATGAAGCATTTGCCACAATAAGGGATTCCAGCTACCCTGGGCATAATCTGTTCTGTCTTTTAAGGTTGAGCAGTTAATGTAGTGTCATAAGTTAGAGTGACGTGTACAAAAAGGCAAGAGAACTAGCATTACAAGTCGGTGATGCTTGGGTTGTGCGCTGCTGGCATACTCCCTTGAACTTGGCAGATCGATAGTCCGAGACCGAGATGAGCTCAGGCGAGTGAGTTCACAAAACGGTGCATAGTGGATTTTGTTATTCAATAGAGCTCTCAAATCAAATAAAGTACAGTGCAGAATCTTCATGAAAAGATAAATATACAGTATAATCCATAATAAAATCCAGTGCCATGGTTGAAGTTAAAAGTCACATATAAATCAATAATTTATCCAAAGATAAGTCTGAGTTAAAAGCACAATCAGGATCTGCCCATTAAAACTATCATGAGCCACAGTGCTCCAGTCTTGGACTGGCGTGGTCCTCTGCACACAATTCCTTGTCCACAGAGAAGTACGGTCACCCCTTCAGTCTGACTCGTGTTCCTGCCACCATCGTCTGGCCTTCAGCGGGAAATCTTGTCATTCCTATTCCCTTCTCCCTGGGTGGTTGGATGTTCTTTTCCGTAATCGGTCAGCAGAAGCGACAATGTTCCATGAGAGCCAGCCACTTGTTCCCCTCAGGACCACTTCCTAACCACTTGCCTCCACACTGTTGCACCGGCTTAGCCGTGACCTTGCCTCTCTTTATTTACCTTTCTTTCCTTCCTTTTCACCTCAGGACTCTTTTGTTTTTTTGTCCCTCCCATATCTCATTCTTTCTTTCGTGTCCTGTCTCTGTCACCTTAGACCCCTTTATGCGCATCTGGGTGCAGGTGTCTTAATTGTAAACCTCAGAGTGCTAACAACGAAATTATTTGAGTTGTGCATCTCAGCACATGAATGCATGTCCCCCAATCTCCTCATCAACGCCCCACACTATGGCGCACACCTGCACCCGCCAGGAGCTCGAGCGCACCGTTTTTATCTAAAACCAGCGTACTACTATGAGCCCCTTACTCCCTTTACCACAACACCTCACAGCACGCTGAACGTTAAATAAATGGCAAGTATTATCATAGCTGTGCTCAGTGTTGTACGTTTTATTTCTGTATTGTAAATTGACTCCAGATTGGCCCGATGTGACCGTGTGTGTGTGTGTGTGTGTGTGTGTGTGTGCACCCAGCAGTGAGCTCTTCATGTCAGGCTGGGTGGGATTCAGCTCCATGTGACCCCAAAATTGAATTTAGCAGGTTAAGTAAATGGATGGATGGGCTACATGAGGTAAATTGTCTCTTGCTATTACAAACTTTAATCTTGTAGATAATTAAGGTGGATGGAATCTGCGGTCATTTAAGACAAGACCCTCGTGTTTTCCAGATAATGATTGTATTTTTTTTCTTTTTTGTTAGGTTTGTAATCTCACTACTGGAAGAACCAGAGGTCACTGTAATCGGAGCAGGGAGAGGGCCGGCTGGAAGGATTATCCATAAATTATTTGTAAATGCTCAAAGGGTATAAACATTTTTTTTTTAATTTGAACTGTATTTTTATATTTATAAAATGATGTCCAGATTGGTGATTCCAGATCTTGCCCTCTAGTTTCAAACTGTAAAGTAGTAGTGCGTCTCCAAAGAATGTTTTAATTTCTAGTCCAAATACTGCAGTATTCTTCTTTTCTATTTAGTAGAGAGATATGCGGTAGCCTTTGTCTGGCGTACTCAGTCAGGTGACAGACAACAATCTCAAGCACTCCAAACCCTTTGCTTTATTTATTGTCAGGTTATAATTGTGCAGACATATTTTATGATACTGCGGCAGTCTGATATACTGTAGGTGTAGTTTTAGGCCGTGATGCCTCATTTTTAACATACTTTCTACAATTCTTTGCAGCTTCCCAATTTAAAACATAACGCACATTTTAAAATATAATATCCACATTTTCATATTGACAATATGCCTGTTGTAAATTATTTAATTTCCCAGCTAACCAGATGTTACAGCTGTGCCAGCATGAACAAAAATGCATGACTGATTGTGATTGTCAATAATAAAAGAGGAAAGGCGGCATCACAAACTACACTGAGCGTCACTCTCGGTCTAAGACAGGGACCTCAAACTCCAGACCCGGAGGGCCGCTGTGGCTGCAGGTTTTCATTCTAAGGTGAAACATTTTGGAATTAAATGTAGCTGGTGGTCTCTCCCTGTACAGCTGGGGAACCGTAGCAAATGTCGGCTCAACAGTGTGGCTTTCCATACTGGACAACAAACACCCGTCAGGCTTTATGTATTAGATTTGCTGTTTTTATGTGTAATACGCATGTTACACTGAACTTCTTTTACCACGTATACCCCCCAAACTGGGATTAGACCATGTGAGCTTATGTGCTAGAGACTGAACCAATTTACTTGTTATAATTTTACGACGACTACCTACATTAAGAAGAGCACTTTTCATGTTGCCCTGTTGATCATCACATCACGACGTGTTGTTTTCTACATTCGTCCCCATAGCATGTCCTCCGTCTCTGCCTCTTCTAATAAGCCTCCCATGAAGGTCATTCAGTGTGGAAAGTTGCAAGCAAGTTGACTTCAGCCAAGCAATATTTATAAAATCGTAACAAGTTACATATATAAAATATTTTTTCCAGGCAAATAAACAGGCTGCACAGAAGCATAAGATGACTTGTTATTTGCCTCTTGGTGTCTTCCTGAAACTGTAACTCAAATCAGAATAGTTAATCCACGCTAAAAGTGCATCAATCTATTTTACTCACTTCAGTAGAAATAAATTCAGCTCGATTCACAAAATATTTGTTGCAAGGAACCAAGAGTAGAAGCAGACAGTTGTGTGGATGACTAAACAGGACTCGAGTGTCTGGAGCCTTCATCAGTGCGGATTGGTTGCGTTGGTCTTTTGTGTGTCCATGAGGCTGTTGATGTCTGCAGGATCCACAGAAGGCCTCACACTTTGGGATCTGCCTGATGCCTACAAGCTGCAGGTCTTCTCAGAGGACTATGGGAGATGTCCTGCATGTACGCCTGCTCTCTGGTCAGATCCAGGGGTATCGGACTATATTCTAGAACTACTGAGATGATTCAGCCGCTTCTTGTATATTTTTGTCATTTTGTTTTAGCCATTGGCTGCAAAACATGTTAACTTTGTGTCCATTGCTATGCTTTTTGACAGCCGCTCCTTAGGAAATTTTCTAGATGTACAAAATAGTTGAATTACTTGGCTCGTCTTTGCCTTTAAGTGAGCTGACCCTCAGATTGTCACAGCCAGTTCTGACTACTCTGAAGATGAAGAGTTTAAATTATCCACTTTAAAACCATCTGCTTTGAGGAGGTCACTAGTACAAGCATTGATACCCTGAATGGACAAGCTGCTCACTGTCTGCGTCTGCCTGTCACTGAGCGGCCTGTGTCTTTTTATTTGTTCATAATTGCCAGAGATCACAGAAGTTGTATTTCCTGGCAGTTTTCAGTTTTTAGGCTTGTGACAAAACAACTTCTAATTTATGTCGGGTTAGCTAGTGGGCAGTCAGGTGTACATTTTAAAAGACGTTTGCAGAAGGGTGCTGATAGTTGAGTGTGATACCTCCATCGAAACAGAATGCTGTTCTGGAATCATTCCAGGCTTCATTATCTGCTCGCTGTGTCCCTCCGCCTGCCATGCAGCCTCTCGGGTTCTGCACGTACTTTGTCATCTGGCTAATAGAGACAAAGCTAACCCTTCTCAGAATTTGGGACCTTTTGTAGCTGACATGACATTTGCTATGAAGGACTCTGGTGCAATCTCACATCATACCAGCAAATTCTTTAGAATGATGACAGCTCTTGTAAGCTTGTTCGCTGCACATAATAACGAAAATAATAAAAATTCAGTTTCTCACTGAGGATGCATGTGCCAGTAAATTGAAGAGTAGCATAAACCTTGAGGCAACACTTGCGTTATACTTTGTATGTCCATCTTCACTAAGCAGAAATATTTTTAAATAGCTGGGGAATTTCAAAGTAAACAAAGTAGGTGGGGAAAAAAAATGCGTAATAGTTTATTACAAAACAGATGAGTAAGAATGTTGAGTTTGCTGGGAGCATACAGGACATCACAGCCATAATCCGGTCAGCCTGCCAGGCTCATTTGGCTGCCATAGCTGAGAAGTCCCAGTTATCTCCGTCACATTCTATATACAAAGTTCCAACCCAACTAAAAGACTGAGGTAGCTTAGTTAGGATTGCGTGAAGATTTGCTTCTTGAATGCACTCCCTTTAAGTTCCTTGGATGTCACAGACACAAATATTCAACAGTAAAGGCCAAACTGTCAGTAGGAGACCAACAGATGGAAATGTGCACCCCATATTGCCCGTCTCGTCGGCGACCTCACCAGGAGTTGCTATTTAGTAATATAAGGGGCATTGCAGGGTAATGCTAACCCAAAAACACCTCACATGTACTTCATAACAGGCGGCCCAGAACAAAACACTTGAATATTAGAGAAAAATGGCACTTGACATAACGTTCAATGCTGCTTTAACTTCTTCAATCAAACAGTTGTAAATGCAAACGAGACCCTGTGCAGGCTTCTGGTCTGTGGCTGAGGTTCATCTCTGTTCAGGTAACTTGGTTTGAAGAAAACGTCCATAATAATGTCCAACAAGACAGCACTAAGATGGAGAGTCAGTGAGCCAGCATGAATAAACGGAGCGACTCCATACTGTAGCCCTTCTTGGCTTCAACCAGAATATGCAGCAAGTTCTTGGCTCTGTGAACGATTCTGTGCTCGACGTTCAGCTCCGTCCCATTTTCTAGTCTGTCTCTAACCCCGTCCTTAGTTTCACAGCTCATATTATCTCTCAGTATTGTTCTGAGTGGATAAAGGCAAGTTAAATCTAAGTGCTAATATTTAAATATAGCGCAAAGTCGCATATGCATTTAAGCCATAAATCCCACCTCTTTACTAATCATTATTTCTATTTACAGCTTCTGTTTAAAGCCAATATTTTACTGTCACTCTGTGGTGGGGTGAGTGAGTAAGTGAAAGGAATACTTAATATGGCAGGGGTAACGAGGCACGGGATTTGTTTTATGTCAATTTTCTATTGAAGTCGCATGTTCGTTCTTTTGAATGAGCCCACCTTCAGCACTGAATGCTCAGGCTGAGCACAAACGACTGTCATTGAAAGGCAGGAGGGCTCAAATCCCCTCAAAATTCAGCAGTGAAACCCTTGGGATGGTGCAGCAGATGTCTTTCAAAACATGTGACTGGTTTTGAGGCGGGTGCCATTGAGTGATTGATCTTTTCTCCATTATTAGACGTTACCTGTTGTCTTTGTAGTTTTAGTAGTCTCCACAAGTCTATTTCTAAAAGTAGAATGAACTAGTTGCCCACCTTAAAATCAAATCAGATTGTAGGTGTCACATTCAGTCAAACACGTAATGCAAACTCGAGTGAAATGCTTCATTCAAGAGGTGCTCAGTTGCACTGCAGGTCTTCATGCCATTCCGATACAGCAGGTCCACAATCCAACATGCTAACTGAAGTTTGTTCAGGCAGACGTCTGGGATCAGCAGGATGATTCGTTCGTTCGTTCATTCATTCGAATATTAGTACAAAGTGAGATTCACTTCTGTTCCCAACTTAATAAACCAAACTCATGATGACGTACAGTAACTTCTCTCCCTAGGCATGTAGTGGTAGCACAGACAGACGCCTTCAGCATTTCAATGTTTTAGTGTTAATGTCGTCCCTTTTAACCAGAAGGCTCGTAAACCACTTGTCAAGTTATTTGCCATCGTTTTCAATGATTCTGTTCACTCCTAAGTATTTTAGCAGCAAACGGCTTAGTAAACGTCTGCATGCAGCAGTTATTGAGCGTTTTCAGCCAAATTCTTGTTCCTTTGACATGGATGGTAACGCACATAACGCACTGCTAAAAGAAAACAAAAGAGTGCTTTGGCAGCCATTTTACTGGACATCAGTGCCTCTTTCTGATGAATCCGCTTACTGAAACTAGGAAAAAAAAAAGAAAATGGCGGTGTTGTCGCGTACACACATGTACTTCAGTCTTCTTGTGAGAGCTGGTGAGGGACAGATTAAGGTTACGTAGTTTGCAATAAAGTGACAAGAATTCAAATAAAAGTTGTAGGTATACATAATCCGGTTGAAGTGTAGTACAGACGTTTAAACAAATGGTAGCACAGTGGTATTATTGAGAGGGCTGAACTGAGAATTATTATCTGTATACTTCAAATGTGTCCGTGATAATTCTCGGCTGTCACTTTGCACTGGCTGCTGCGCCACCAGGTCACACGGTTTAAAAATATCTTTAACAAATAACTGGATTAACACAAAGCAAATAACTTTATTAATACGTTGGTTACTGAACTGCACACAGCAAACTCGTTTTCTGCTTGGCTGTGTGATCGAGCCCTGATAATGATCTGCATACGAGTCTCTTGCTTTACACCCAGCACTGCTGCGATGACCACTGGCTCCCAGTGACGTCACAACTGTACCCTCGGCACATGCAGGATGACATTGGACGTTCAGTTCTTTTGAGCTCATTACCACTGTGCTTGAAAACCCTGTTCCTCGCCGTTACTGGACGAGCGCTTAAGGCCCTTGCATGACATCGGTCGCCCCAACAAGCAGCAGGTAACACAGTGGTTCTGTTTATGTACTTATTTATTTGTACGTAGCACTATTTGTACTCTTATGTGGTTAACAACACACGTGTGTAATCCTAGAATTTTTTGGGCTGCTGCCTAGAGTCCACAATTGTTCTCTTGACTCCTTTTGCAGCAGGGCAGGTTGCACCCAACATGTGTGCACACAACACTGACGGCACTGTGACCGCTAGCATTAAAAGTATTAAAGTCCTGGAAGACATTCTGGAAACACAACCATCACCACACAACCTACAAAATGAAAAAGATGACAGTCACACTTTCTCTGCAAGACTCTTGTTTTGGAAACACTGGCAATAATGCTTGAAAAAGGCTTGCGAAATGCAAAACAAGCAACACTCGAGTAAGAATCGGCCCTTCCTCATTCCTCCTCTCCAGTAGCCGAACTCGCCATGAGATGTAAAAGTTCATCCTGTGTTTTTAAAAGTGAAAGAACATTCCAGAGTTACGGAGTCGGGCCACACGCAGGCAGCCTTCAGGTTCTTCTGATCGTCTTCACTCACTCTGTGACAGAAGGCAGTTAAGACGGGCTGACTGCTCGGCTCTCCATTTGCCATGACAGCAGCAGATCTTTGCTTCAAAAATTCATTTAAACTTGACAGTAACAAGCCAGAGGCCGTAATAAATTGAATAATAATCAGTCTTTTTGCAATCACAAGCCACAATCCTTTCAGAGAAGTCTGTGAGTAAAGACACAGGAGCTCCCGTTACTGTACATCACGTCATTTCAAGTCACACTTGACGTGTTTTTTTCGTGTATTTTTATACCTTTGGCTGACATCTACAGAATGGTAAGTGTGCTCTCAAACACTCAAAACGATTTTCATGAAGTTGACTGCTTTGCATCAGGTCTGGTCAGTTTTGATTCTGGGCTATCTGTGGCTGTCTTTCTGATTGACTATGCAGAGAAACCTCCAAGGTGTCTCCATTTATTAAACTTAACAGAATCTCCTGAATGTTCTCTAACCTCACCATCTTCTCTCCTTCCTAATGATGCTTCTTTCTCACCCTTTACAAGCTGGCTGAATCTACTGACGAGGTAACAACCAGCTTTTGTCCTCACCTTCGCATCTTATTATGTCGCATGTACCAAATTTGCTACTAGGGTCATGAGGATTTCAGCAGATATGAAGGCTGGTAAATGCCAGTCTAGACGAGTGCATTTAGAAAGTGTTAAGTGCCAGAAAATTACATTTTCGTGCACAGCGCAGTCTCTTTGACATTTCTGAAGATCTGCGGCATTGAATGCCATTTTCTTGCTGTAAACCTCACTGAACAATTGACTGCTTATTGTGTGCCTTGGGAATCGTGGGACTTTCCACCACACAGGAGCTGTAGAATTGCTTTAAAATAATTTGAAATCCATGGTGGATGAATGGCGAAGGCACGAGTTAAGTGGGTCAGGTTTTTTATGTTAGAAATGGGCCTATTTATTTAAAGAGAAACTTTTATCACTAGAGTCCTGTCAGATTTCAGTTGCAGACCATAAAAACTGTGGGTTGCAGGTCATCGCAGGGTCCACTTTAAAAATCTGAAATGCAGCTTCTGACAGACCCTAAGAGCACTGGTCCTGGTTATTCTACTGTTTGCTTTGAACGTTGTCATGTTCTAAAAAATCAGACCACCGAGCTTCAAGGGCACAGACTTCAAATGGACTTCTGTCAGCGTACTGAGCCTGACCCACCATAAGCAGTGTGACGGATCACAAGGCTTGAGGTTTCGTTTCCACCCCACCGCCTGCATGGACTTCCTCTCCAGACACATAACCAGTTTATCGAAGTGTGTGAGGTGCCCTTGAGCGTGAAGGTGCATTTTTCTGTCGTTGCATTCTTTTGGTATTTGCACTGTTAACGGTTTCTTTTGCCATTTAGTTTTATAAAATGTACCTTTTGCTTTTTAACCCATAGTATGAAACTCTTATGTTTTTTGTGACAGTTCCATGTTTCACGTAGTACTTGTCTTTATTTCAAAGGCAGCAGTAATGACCCCTTTAGATGATGAACCTGGGAAGCTTGGATCTGCAGAAGAGCGCAAGCCAAACCTCGCAAGCAATTCGGAGTTTCCATCTCCAGCGGGTCGAGAAGTAATCCTGCGTGCTGTGGTCTCCAGGCCAGCCCCCTACTCCCGGCCTCTCCCTCAGCGCATGTTCTGTGTCTTGATGAAGGACGATTTCAGACTGGCCGGAGCGTTCGCTGCAGACACTTCCTTTTTTTAAGGTTTTGTATTCTTGAAACCAATCGGTAATCATGTTTTACAAACTGTAAGATGTTTGACTCGATACCCTTGGCTTTGTTACGTATACCTGTAAAATTCAAATCCATGTTCAAAGAGCTCGGAATGAGCACACAAAGGCAATCAGGAATGTTGATTTGACGCTCGGTTTGTTTTCTTGCTTTCATGCAGTGAAAGGCTTGCACTTTAATAGCAGAAGAGGAGTTCGCTCTGCTTATCAAATGGAATCGTAACAACTTACTTGACCTGCTGCTTTGTGCGTCTTCTGCGTGCGTCTCTGCCCAGTTTTAGAAAGCCTGGCGACGTATCGGTTATTGAAAGGTGCCAGCTGTGCATATGCCATGCATGCATGTATGTTGAGTACGGCAATTCCAAATGTAGTATTAAATGTCCGAGCAAAAGAAGCCATTCATGTTAAATAGTTTATATTAATGTAAAGAGTGAACCAAAAAATAATTATGAATAAAGTTTGTAGACATTTTATAAGGCTCGTCGGCAAAGGAATAAGGAGCTGAAGAAGAAATGTTGTTTAGCAGATGGAACTGTCAGCAGAAATGTTAATTTATTTATAAGTGACTTTTAATGTTTCATTTTATGAGGTAAATAAAAGCATTCCTTCCCTAAGACAAAGATTGTACTGTTAATGTGTCTGTTTTTTCTTTTTTTGGATTTGGATCTTAACTTGCGTACCCAAACGGCATTCAGGCAGCATTTTCACAAATTCTAAACTTGATGGAAACTGATGCAAGCGGCAACGTCCGCTGCTCCTCCATTACAGAGGACAGTCGAGCAGGCTGGGCGCTCGGCGTCCCCACCGTCTGACTCCTCTGAACTGTGCGCAGGTCGTTATGAATGCTGCCAGATGAGTTAAGCCACACTCTGCATTTATTATCCTTGAGAGCTATCAACTTGTGAAAGCAGTTATTGCATATTTTTCAGTGTGTTACATTAATTCCAGACACTAAGGAACAAAGAATTTTGTGGCTGCGGCTGAAAATAAAGCTGTTAAATCAAAATGTGTGTAATTTGCCACTTTTTATTGCATCTTAGAGCTTAATCAGTGTGCATCATGTACAGAAGTAAAGTGGCAGTCTGGAGAGGAGGAGAATTTCTCAAGGTAAGGTTCAGCTTGATATAATTACACTCCAATCTCTCAAATGCTGTTCTCTGTTAAAAAAGAAATAAATAAGGCAGCGCTGAGAGCTGTCAAGGGAACATCTTTACTCGGTTAGGCACTTAATTAAAAAAAAAGGTAAAAACGGCTTTCAATTAATATTTACGTACAGTTGTACTGACCAGCAGGCCCAGGTTTGGTCATCCCTCCTCAATGATCTCCTGGACAGTAGGACTGATAACTTCATCATTGTTACTAATTTGCATGTTTATAGAATTACTCATAACTATTTATATTACTTTACTGCTTAGAAACATCAATACAGACACGCTGACCAAGGACGACCCCGTAGCCATCACTGCCTGAGAGCGCATTTAACAAATTCCAGGACTGTTCTGGTCAAGTCGCAGGGTCCAAGCATCATCTTAACCAGTGTGGAGAAAAGCTGTTAGGAAATGTGGTAGACTTGGCCTTGACTGAGCTAAACCTTTACCAGATACAAGAATGGGCACATGAGATCTTAATGGCTTTGTGATCTGGTCAGCTAGAATGGGGAGGTGACCACTAATAATTATAAAAGAAATCTGCACCACCCTCTCTGATGGCTTCTTCTCCTTGTTAGAAACATTGATATAACAAACTGTAATGGTGATGGCCAAAACATTTCAAATAACGGACCTAAGGAAACAGTCACTGCTTCTCTTAACACTCCAAACTTCTTTAACGGTAATTTTCTGGTCAACTTGACCATCCAGGAAAGAATGGTAGAATTGTTGCTGCCATGAACTTGGAATGCCCCAGATCCTCCACCTAGTCATTGGAGTTATTAATAATATACCTTTTCATTAAATAATCCATCCCTTACAAAATGTCCTTATCCAGTTTGGAGCCTAACCTAGCACCCTCATGCCAGCCCCGTCCCAGTGCACTTGCACACTCGCACGTTCAGGGCCAGTTGGGAGTGGAATGCAGGCCTGTGCAGCTTAGGGGCTTCTGCCCCACCAAGCCAATCATTAGCGTATTGCACAAGTGACCGACTGACGAACCAGTTCAAGATGCCAGTGAAAAGGTTTGAACAGCGTGGAGAAGCTACTGTCCAGTAGAAATGAAAATGCTGCGTTCCCATGTAGGCTGAAGTGTCATCTGGTATGTAATTAAATAATAATAATAATTAATAATGCCTCTCAAATTCTGGCCTGCTTAAATTTCCTCTCACTGCAGCTTGTGTGCTGCTTTCTCTGCACAAACCCACAGCCAGGCAGTGACATTTCTGTTGTGCTAACATACTAATTGGATTACAACTCCAGCCGTTGTCTTATGTGAGGATAAATAAAGCCTAATTAAAATCACTATACAAGTATTTTTATTTAAAGTCTTGGAATTATTCATTTACTAGGAGCTCACTTGCAAGAAAACCAACACGCCTGGGTTGCCAAAATGAAAGAATGTGATTTTTAGCAGCCTGCATTCAGCTGCTTGTCGCCGCACACTACGTAAGTGTGAAAATGGCGTGTGAAGAGAGCGCTCTACTAGCCTTTCACTGATGATTTTTTCAGTATTTTTCATATTTAAAATAATATTTCTGTTTATATCATGCGAGTTAAGTGCAGGAAGCTAATAATAACTCTGGTGAGCAGTAGAACAAATAGTGCTGCCTGCACTGCCCTCCGTTTCCTTTCTGTCCTCTGATTAGCCTGATGAATAATTTATAAGCAAACGCACTTCAGCAAGGAGCTAATCGTGGGGGGCCTGGCAGAGCATCAGTCACTACCGTCAAGGCACACGCACCGCCATGCATCATTTTAGTTTTGTAAAAATATTTTGTTTGAGGCGTTACACAAAGTGTTCATAAATAGCCAGTGCCCCCCCCACCAGGACACCACTGCCAGCCAGTTTTGTTGTCTTTGAGTTTCTTTGAAATACTGTACAAGATTTATATAAATACACACACACACATTATATTTATATATATATATATATATATATATATAAATATATATATATATAAATATGTACGTATTTATTTATTATTATTTGGCAAGATTACACAATCTAATCCCATTCACTAAAAAAATCAAAAGCTTAAACTGAAACACCCAGGGTTGTGTTACTGAAATGAAATGGAAGATTAATGAATAAATGATGAAACTTTAAAGCGACGTACGGCTTCCCATACGCAACTGACTGCCTCCTTAAAGTGTGGAAATGACGAGGTTTACACAAAATAGAAGCGAGGAGTTTTCCTTTTTCCACAGATGATTTTTATTATAAATTTAAAACACAGCATTTGAAAATGAAGTAAGCTAGTGCAAACACTCCGGCTGGCCACTGCTCTTTTATTTCCAGCTGAATGTGTTGGTGTTTTGGTTGACTTGAACATCACATTTTGAGAATTAAAATACTAAAACAGGCAGGTTTGACATACGCCATTTCTTCCCAAGTTTGGATTTGATCAGAGTTACCTTGGACAGCACCTCCAGAGGAGGGCTCTCATTCAAACAGTCACTCCTTTTTCTTCACTAAAAACCTTGTGATATCAGAAGTAAATTTAGACGCAGCTACACTTCTCTTCATTTGACTTCTTTCTTTGGCTTGTTTAGCAGTCCTCTACAAAACAGGGCAAGAGAATAAACAAAAATAAAATAAGATCACAGACTACTCAGACGTTAGCACTCAGCTGATCCTCAGCCACTTACCTCCTTGTGGCACACGGTGCACAGTGTCTGCAGGTTGTCCAGAGAACACTGTCCACCGCCACCGTACACGGGCCTGATGTGGTCAATCTGCCAGAATAGCCCTTCTGTTGGGTTCCGGATGATCTCATTAAGCTGCAAGACAACAAGAACATCGCCATCCAGCTTGCTGTAAACAGTCCGACTCCCTACGAACATGAATTCATGTCTTTATAAATAAACAGCTGTAGCTTATCATGAAGTAGAGAAAATGATCCCCGTCAGGGATGACATCAAGGTGTAGAAACTGCATGTCCTCCGTGACTTAATGGCACCTCCTTAACACACACATGTCAGGTGAACTCATGAGCCGTCACTAAACGGGACACCACTTGGCCTACACTCACACCTATGCAATGTGGAAGAAATACAAGACACGCTAAACAGTCTTTAAAAAGAGGGCAACCATGCAACCTGGAAATGTGAGTCAGCCACTCCTTCATTTCCCAAGATTTTTTTAAAAATTTCTAATAAAAAATAACATACTTCATACAAAGAGACTGAAAACGGAGAAATCACATTGTAAACATCACTGCTAAAAGCCACGCCACATTAGATGACTTTTCCAGTATTTTCAATCACACACGACAGGACCATAGAGAGTCAGCGGAGTGCTCTCCTGATGGTGACTTTGTTTTTAGTCGTAGGGATGGGCTTTGAGTGCTTGATGGGGCTAACTGGGAAGTACAGTGCAGCTGCGAGGAAGAGACGAACTCGAGTGTTTTGGACCTTGTCTTGTCTGTCTGACGTCTCGTGATTTACATACCACAACAGCATGGAAAGAAGAAGAAAGGGCAGAGATTGCAGCTGAACTTGCTGTACCTGTTAATCCTTCGTACTTCACCGGTTTCATCAGGCAGCACGCTATTGGTTGTCAGAAAAAGGGGTGAGGAGGCTAATTACAGTCATTTAAATTGACATGGCCTGGCGATACCACCGGCACTACAGCCTGCAAGTCGGACATAACGTTTGACTAGAAGTTGGGGAATGTGACATCGGCTTAAGGTAAGACAGGTCCTCTTATTCATTCATCTTTGTGACTATGAGCCACTTCTGTGATCAGGTTAAACTCCAGACTCCAAGGAATACAATCATTGTATATGCCCACATTGATAATTAGTATTATCTCTCTATTATAAAAAGAAATCCTGTCCTGATAGTCTACGATACGTGATTTTTCTCGGAAGATAATTTAAAGACCCGCGAGATGAAAGAGACCTGCCACGGTGCGTCTCACGGGAACACAGAACGAGAGTCTTGCAAGACACACACTACTTACAAGCAATATCAAAAAAAAACAAATCAGTAGTGTAAAGGCAGTCATGCAGCACACACAGCTCCAGGGCTCAGTGCATATAAAGTGTATAAGGTCAATACGGTAGAAATGAAACGTCGACGATTAAACGAAGAAGAAAGAAAAGCGCTGAGAAAAGAGACTCAAATGGACAGAAAAAAGAGCAAAAAAGAATAATCGAGGTGCAAATTCAGAAAATAAGGAAAGTAATTATCAGCCCGGAACAAGTGGAATTGAAAAAAAAAGCACGTCCAATCCGGCTCTTAAATAAATGACAGTGAGTAAAATGACAAAGTAGAACTTCATAGAGATGTTTACAAACGTTGGCGCTAAACACATGCAGCGCAGGTTAGAGACTATGAAACCAGGGAAATTAGAAAGGCTCAAAAAAAAAAAAAACAGCGCTATACACATGTGGAGAAAGTTAAAGGATATGAAAGTAGGAAAATTAGAAAATATAAAAAAAGAAAGTAAAGATCGCAGTAACGCAAACAAACAAACTGCCTCATTTAACTATGCACCAGTCTAACTTTGGTTTTGCACAATAATTACTACACTATTGCACCTTAACACTTAATTCTACTTTAGTCACATAATTTTACTTATGTATTATGTTCTACTATACTGTTATCTTTCGATCTATGACTTTTTGTTAATCTGATATTCTTCTAACTTTGCACAGTTTTTGATAAGCAGATCAGGATGCATTTCACTGCATGTTGTCCTGTATAACTATGCATGTGACAAATAAAGAATCTTGAGAATTTCAAAAACTGAGTTTACCGCACATGCATTTATTGGTTACTTTGTTCATGTATATATATTTATCTGTCTGCTTATTTAAAAAGCTACATTTACCCCAGGAGTCAAAAACATTCTGTCTAGCCCTTGTACAAAAACCTAGAGAAAAGCTGGGGTATCACTTTGGTAACCCCATGTACTTTTGGAACTGTGAGAGGAAAATAGCACGACTTTACAGACAGAACTCTACTTACTTTGTAAAATAAAATAATTAACTGCTGATGATGAAGATCGTTTTGTCTTTGCTGAAATTCCAAACAGAGAAACCTATCCTGACCTCATTAAAAAGATTCAGCATATTGGGACTCGCAAGATTACAAATATTGTTTTTACAGAAGTTCTGAAATAAAAGTGAAACTAATGAAATAGCAACAATTCAAAGAAAAAAAAATCTTAAAAGTGTGTATCTGGAAAACCAAACACGGGGGTTGGCGAGCGAAGCCCCCTAGTACTGTATATATAAAAGCCAAACAACACTGACTCATTCATCACGAAATCTCCCAAACCATGAGGACTTGTAATTTGGAATGTAGGTTACCCTTGGCCCATAGGTGCTCGCTAAGAAATGGTTTTAAAAATTTTGTGGTCCAAGTGCATCCTGTCTGTATGTCTGTCCACTTTTCACGAGAGAATTACTTAACGGATTTAGATCTGGTTGTTTTCTATAATTTGCTTGAACTTTCTGGTTGATTTTGCGACTTCTCTCATCACGTTAGTTCACTTGCGGTACCAATGTATTTAGGCAAATCCAACAGAGTGGCTGTGGGCCGAGAGCAGCGGGACAGGGCCTTCCCCATTCATTCATCAGCCTCTCTTCGAGTTAGTCTACGTCTCGCCACGTGTTGGAGTGCACCTTGCCTCCGCTTAGCTAGCGATACCTGTTTGTTCAACAGACATTATCATCTACAGATTGTTAAGGAGTAACCCAGTTTGAGACCCCTGCATTCAGACCACCATCTACTTCCCTCTCTGTGACAATGAATGGGCACCTACGGGTTTAATAAATCCTCCATCAGACTTGTTATGTCCCTTTTTTCTATTTTGAATTTCCATTATTGGGTTTTGAAGCTGAATGTATATCTACTGGAATGAAACATTCCACACATTTTATGAGTACAAGCAACAATCATCACAGAATGGCATTGTTGACTGACAGACTCTTGTGGGATTGGTGACCAACAGAATGAGGTGCCACGTCTTTACTGAAGAAACTGCAGTGTGCAGTTTGAGGCGGCTTTTGCTTATCTGACATGATCAGCAAGAGTACTCAGATAGGCCGTGGCATTCAAGCAATGATTGATTGGCATTAATGGGCCCAAAGTATACCAAGACAACGCTCCTCACACCATTACATCATCACCAGCAGCCTGGACTGTTGCCACAAGGTAGGTTGGGTGCATGGATTCATGCTGTTTGTGCCAAATTGTGGCTCTCCCATCTGTGTGCCTCAGCAGAAACTAAGATTCATCACAGCAGGCTACGTTTTTCCAGTCTTCAGCTGACCAATTTTGGTGAGCCTGTGCCGACTGCAGCCTCTGTTTTCTGTTACTGGCTGATGGGAGTAGAACCTGAAGTGGTCTTCTGCTGTTGTAGCCCATCCACCTCAAGTTTTGACATGTTGTGCATTCCGAGATGCTTTTCTGCTCACCACAGTTGTACTGGGTAGCTATCTGAGTTATCGTAGCCTTTCTGTCAGTTCAAGCCAGTCTTGCCATTCACCTGTGATTTGCTCAGTGTGTGTATAGTGACGTGTCCTTGACATTGTACCAATGAAGCACGGCCAGCTAAATGAACAGAATGTTATTGGGCTGTTAGGCGAAATGAAGGAAACAGTAGGGGAACTGCACACAAAAAGAGCCTCACCTTGAGTAAGAACTGAACTGGGGTCCACATGCTATGAGGGGGCAGTGTCACCTGCAGCGGAATACACCACATGGATTAAGCAGGTGTGTGTAACTTCAAAAAGTAGCACCGCTTTACTCTAAATAGTGAAGATACCACAGGTTTATGTGGATTTAAATATTGATAGGTATGGGTATGAGATGTTAACATGGGGGGAGAATTCAACTTCAATTATCACTCGGCTTTACAAAAAAAAAAAAAAAAAAAGTCAAATTCAAAAAGACAATTTGTCACAAAGGACTGATAAATGACTAGAGTCATTAGAGATTTAAAAGTGACATTTTCAATTTAAGGAAAAGCCATATGGGGGTTCCTGCCTCTTCAGAGAGATGTTCAGGGAATGAAGTAGCTCCAAAAATCAATCTCCCTTCACAATGTAAAATCTTTTAACATAATTAGCAAAGTGTTGAAGAGTCGCTGGAAGAACCAGGGATGTCACTGTAAAGTATACAAGACTGAATATCTCCAGCTGCGAAATTGGATGGCGACCAGATCAATAGGCGCAGGTCTGCAGAGACACCCCTGGGGTGCCATTGGCTTTGGAGACACTAAACTAACCTTATACCTCTAATTCCCTGTGCCAATAGTATTTATGATACGTTGCAGTCACCATTTCCCTGGCTGCAAACATTATTATCCTGGCGCACTGCATTGATCTGTGTTGGTGGAGTCTCAGCTCTTCAGAAATGGCAAACTATGCCATATATCCCAGCGCTGCTTAGCTGAGAAGCCTAAAAATCAATTCAGTCTCCTCTGTGCAAACAGCAAGGCTGCCAGCCTAAAGCATTCACGCAGTCCCCCTCATCACCTTAAGGCTTGCTATCATTCTTCCTTCTAGCAGGCTTTACTCCAGGTAGTCAGAGTTTGTAAAGTGAAACGCACAATGCTGAAGGCCTCAGGTGAAACTCCAGATATGCAGAACATTGTTCTGCTGCACTCCAAACCTTTAAATAGGAACACTGATAATAAACAAAGCTCCAAATAACCAGCACAGGGGGGAAACAAAGACCCCGATAAAATGTATGTAAAGAGGAGAGATAGATTTGGAGGATCTTTAAATGTCATGTGAGGCGTGCCTGTCAAATTACCTTTTAAAAAGCAACACGCTTGGTATCACTGATTTTCTGTGCATTTATAAAGAAACTTAATTTTACTATGGTGTCAATAAGTCAACTTTGAAAAGTCTAAAGGTCTTGAAAGAGCAAGTCCTAGATGGCAACAGCAGGTGTGAGTGATAATACAATAAATATCTGCTCCGCCAGGCTTGTGTTCAGTGGCACTGAGCTCCTGTGCTTTCACTGGGCAGGGATGTCTTGCATAGGCTCTGGTTGGCTATTTCCTGCTTCTTTAATTTCTTTATCATTATCAGAGTTTGGCTGGGAACAGTCTGAAATGTTTTATAACTTTTTGGATAAGGATTAATCATAATGTGCACAAAATACAATAAAATGTACTGATCATTATTTTGGTAAGAAAATAAAGCATTGTACATATTTGGGGTGGTATATGGTGTAAATGAGACATAAAATGTTACGTATAAAAGATACCCTGATACTCTCTTAATGCCCAAACTGTCTTGATGAATTCAAATGAACAGCAGCTCACAGATGGGCATCTCTGGAGTAACCATCCCCCTCAGGCATTTATTTTAAGCTAAAACACCCCCCCCCCCTCCTCCCCACACTGTCTTTGCCATTAGCATGTGGGGGTTGATATCAGCTGACTACATCATCTGAATTCCCACTTTGGGAATTAAGTATCCAGGCAAGGGCCTTATTTACATTCTCAGCTAAAAAAATGTTATTGCCTGCAGAGTGGAAAGCGGCCAGAGAGAGGAAAATGTCAAAAAGTGGAGCATCTGACATTTATAATGTTTAGAAATGAGAATGTACTCGTTTTAATGAATGCACACCAGTGAATGTCTAGGTGTACAAATCAGACCTACTGGAGCTGTTAACTGGGATAGATTTACATTTAAATTAGAGGAAGTACTTTCATTTGCATGGTGTTTCTAATGCTGAAACATATTTTCTGTGAAATTATTAAGAATGTAAATAAAAAAAGCCATATACTGTATATAAAAATAGCAAGTGAAACATTTGGTGCTTGGCTAAACATAACTGTTAAACGATGCTTTTTATTCTAAAGGGAGCTGGCATAGAAGACATCAGACATCACACATGAGCTCGAACGTCAGAGACACCAGGAATTCTATAGGTAAAGACATGTTGCAGTTGAGAAAGTAAACATTGCTCTGGAACCGTAACACATTTTAAGTGGTTAGAAGCAGGAAAATTACCCCTTTTTCAATAGTCAACAGTTCACTATCTACCTATCTAAGATGGGTATGAGTATGAGATATTAACAAGGAAATATTCTTTGGGCCACATCGATGAGGGGTCTTGCTGTTACAGATCGAATTCCAAAATTAAAGCATTAATCAAATAGATAATATACAGGAGGCAGGGAACTTCAAAGTGCAGGAAAGATAAACCATTCAACAATGGAAAAAACCTTGCATGGCTGAGATCATCTTCTTTTCCTTGATAAGATGAGTCTTGGAGGTTCAGGACTGGGTGATACTACAGAACTGGTAATTAGTGTTACATGACTAATAGTATAAATCATGCCTGTTCGGATTAATGTTTTGCTCAATCATTAAAATGAATAATCAAGATTCCAGTACAGAATGAACACATACGTGCACATTTCTCAATTCATTACCTGAGTGAGAGACAGCCGTGCCATCCACGTGTTCTCCAGGATCGCCTTCCTGTTAATGAGAGGGGAGTCTCGAATGCGCAAAAACAGCTCCTGGGCATTGAGACCACACTGCTGACAGATTCCATGCTCAGTTTCAAAGACCTTGGCTCTCATAAAGGACTGATTGGATCGTATCAAAAACTCCTCTTGACAGACCTGAGAGCAGAAGCGTGTGTCCCAGCTGGCAATCTGCTCTTTGTTTTGCACATCCACGGTAGGCTGTTGGCAATAGAGACACAGTGGCTTGCCCTCTAGGTCTACAGCCTGAGCAAAACCCTGTTCTTGAATATCAGTGGCTTGCAGGGATTCGTGAGCAGTCTCTGGGGCAGCAGAGTCTTTGCCATTACATCCATCTCCTTCTTCTTTAGTCCTGTCAGATGAAAAAGTAACATTACTACAAGGAACATGCTGAATTAAAAAAGCCTAACTCCTGAAATAGGAAACCGTACAGAGTACATGTCATTAACTACAGGAACATATAACAGATGTGTCAATTATTCATATTATCTGCACTAAACTGTTCACAATATGTAATTGTTAATAATGAGATTTACATGTCTGACAACATGAAAACTGCAGAACTGTGTCCATTCATCTGTTAGGCCAGAGCTTATCCTGGCTGGACATGGTGCTAGTCAGTCACAAGAAACCTTCAAACATGCCTCCTGATACAGGTCCAAGGTAGAGTCACTGATCAGCCTAACATGCTCATCTTGGATAGGAGACATGGGGAGAATGGGCAGACAATGTATAGTAAGAGACTACTCCCAGGAATAACATCCATTTAACCCTAATAAAACACCATGCATGATCTCCTTTAGAGGGCTAAAAAAACAATGTTTTAATGTAGGTTATTTATTAGATCTATCATATGGTCCAATTTCCATATAGTATACACAGTAATTCTTGCAACTTCCATAAATCCATTATAGTATGTTGACAGCATGAAAACAATTAAGAATTTGATTTTTTGATATTTTAAATGACAGCAGGAGAAACTGCACTACTTGACCCCATGGAATTTTTCCACCCATGGAATACAAGCCAACAATCTTATATTTACTTACAAATAGAATTTGTAAGGTAATTTACTTACAAATTGGTAGAGTTGACCCAGTATGTTACAGGTTTTACCTAAAGTATAACGAGTAATACTATAAGTATTATGTAAATATAGAAATCTAGGTAATAGAAGATACCTCAATTCAACTTTCTGAACAAAAAGTAATTCTTCATTAGTAATGAAAAATATAGCTGAAGCCATTATTTACACTAATGTTTTTATTCATTTGACTAAGAAACTTTTATCCATTTTTTATATTTCTAATTTGAAGAAGCCTCAACAATGTCAATTGTTAATTACATGTTATGAAACATGTCTCCATCACTGCCCATATGGAGTTTAACACCTTCTTTCCATGCCTCCTTGGGCTTTCTCTGGTTGCTTTTGTTTCCTCCTTGATCTCATAGATGGGCAGATGAGGCTAGCTGACAATTCTAAACTGGTGCAGTGTGAATGAGTGGATGTGTGCTACACATTCACTGTTAGAAGGGGTATTTAGATCTATAGGAAATACTGGTTCCTCCTGAAGTTAAAGAAATTGGAGAGTAAATACTTGCTATTTACTAGTTTGTAAAAACTTTTTAAAATAGCATACCAGTCAGCTTTCATGTTTTTCTTCTGACTTGAAAGTCTCATCTCCTTGGCCACAATCCGGACACTTCCTCCATCCTTCTGTACTTTGCTGATAGAGGCTTGTGCCACATCTGCTTTGGTAACATATCTGAGAAGACATTAAGTAGAGTAAGAAAAAAAAATGGAAATACATTTCAATTATTCAGTTATTAAACCAGGTTTATGTTTACTCCTTAACACCTGCTGAGAGTTTTTGGATAAATAATATCAAGATTTGTATTCATAATGAAAGACAGAACAGCAAAATGAGTATACTGTATATTAAAAAGGACAAAAGTGAGAAAACAATTACAATCAAAATTTCAATTAGTACATACTAAAAATGTATTAGTCATAAAATATTTGAAGTGAAAATATATGTCAATTATTATGTGAATAACCAAAGTCTACATTTTTGCTTGGTTTGGGTAAAAGAGATGCTTGTAGACTTCTTAAAAATGAATTGTTGTCCATTTTGGGCACATTTTTAAAGGGATAGTTGAAGACTGTTTCGTTGTATACAAGGTCTGGTATCAGTAAATGTGAACTTTGAAGACTGAAAGTTTCTGTCTGATGTAAATTTACAAGCCAAAAATATACTTTGGTCCCTTCTTAAAATGCAATCCTTAATGGACTCAACAGCTGACATCAATCGTTACAATGTGGTGCACCCAGTATTCTGTATGCAGCATATATTTAGTATCAAGAAGAAATGGTATACAGGGTTGGACAAAATAACAGAAACGCAAATGTGACAGGAGTTCAACTTTGAAGTAACTGCATCAAAATCACAAATGCAGCTGTCCTGTTGAGTCATATTATGTTGATTGCCAATTAACAGGATATGTCAGTTGTAAATGGGATTGCTACTTGAATTTTCAAAGCATTATGAGGCAACTGACAGTTTCAAAGAGGCCAAACACACAGTATCCGAACTACAGGTGCATCAGTCACAAAAACTTCAAAACTTTATGTGTCAAGGGGAATAGTTTAAAAAAATAGTGACAACACATGGCAAACTGCACAACACAAAAAAGTGATCACAAGTTCAAGACCAATGATAAGGACAGACAGACACTACACAGTGTAGTTTGCTAAATGTCACAGAAGGACAGTTCCTAAAATTACTACGGAACTGAATCGGCAAACCCAGTCAAAACAGAAATGGTATGTCATGAGCTTCGAAACACTGGAGGTTATCCCAGAGCTGCCGAAACCAGCAAAGAAAGGAGCATAACCTGGTAAAAGGAACCCAAACCTGGACCCATTAGCACTGGGAAAAAGTTATATGTTCTGATGAGAAATCAATCTTTTTCATAAATTTGGATGAGTTTATGTTTGGGGCAAGCCAAAGGATATATTCAACTAGCAATGTTTGTTGCCAACTAGTAAATATTGTGGAGGAACCCATGATGGTATATACGCCCAGTGATCTCGTGGGAGTCATCAGGTCCAATGATTGCTCAGCAGGATCGTCTAAGCTTTATGAACTCAAACGGCTTTCTTTGCTGACTCAATTACCAGATCTAAACAAAAATTCCATGCCAATGAGTGACAAGTAGATTTCTACCTTCTTCATCCTTGAATGTTAGGTTAGGTTAGGTTTCATTGTGCAGGATCGGCCGTGTCACAGATTTGTCTGATATAAATAAACTGCCAACTCAATCAATATTAAAGTTTCCAACTTGTGCTAACGCCAGTAATCATGCAGCTTTTCAGCTCACTGATACAACAGCTAACAGTGCATGGCTGGAATACAGGATATCAAAAGATGCGATTGTGGCATTATTGTAATAACCTAGTTGATGACAGATTCATTCGTATATTCAGAGGCTAGAAACACACATCAGATATGCAATGGTAATGGGACTGTTTGCTGTTATATAATACTATACTGTAGAGTATACTGGTAAAAACTGAAAGGGATGTTATTTGGCCATTTGTACCTTGAGATGAGTTGGTATGTCTTACGCATCAACAAAAGGTAAGCAGTCAATTTATATTCATCATTTGTAAGTGGATGTAAATTTGCGTTGACAAAAATTATTCAAACTAGACGTAGGAAAAAAACACTATTTATGTTAGTATGACTGGACTTCTACTTTTTTTTTTAATGAATGTTTTATGTAACAGTAATAAATAAAAACATTAGGCCCAACCATGACAAATTTACACCCACCCTTTTATGAAATCCTGGCACTGATCATGATAAATGCTTAACTTGAATATAGGTATTTTCATATTCAGATATAAGCTCCATGAAGCATGTTCAGGGTTTTATTTCAAAATGGTTTTATAATAGTTTAAGTGGAAAATAACATATGCCAGTAAATATATTTCAGAGAAAGACTTGGGGATATCTGACTTGATATGTGACCCACCTCTTAGTACAGCTCTGTCTCCTCTGATTCTTTGTAATATCTTCTAAGGCTAAAAGTGGGCTGTGGAAAATGATCCCATTTCTTCTCAAGATTCGTTGCTTCATAGCTGTCATGGTGTTCCACTCTCTAAGAAATCTCAGGATCTTACAAAAAATAAAAGCTTCCATTACCCAGGACCATTGATTTTTCCTGACATCAAATTACTTGTTTGTGTTACACATCTAAAAATGACAGTCAAATTTGTTGAAACAAAAAAAAAAAGGGAAATCCCATTTAACAACATTAACATTCAAATGTTTGTTTTTTTTAATGCTAAAAGGTTTTTTAACAGAAAAAATATTTTTCTACTTTCCAATTTAAGACTTTCTGAAAAATCTGTACTCATACTTTAGGATTTGTTTGTTTTATATCACTTTATAGACAGCACAAGGTGATAAAAAAAAAAAAAACATGTAATGTCTTAAGAATGGCACAACCGTCGTCCTGATGAAGTACTTCCTTTTGTTTTGAAGCCTGGTTGTGGCTGACTGGAGCAAGTCAAGCAGAAGAAGAAAGTGAAGGCATTTTCAAATGAAACACAATGGTAAACAATAGCCTGGGTGTTCCAACAGGCAGCAGGGTCATGGTGGAAATGTACAGCACTATGCTTCATTTAAAACACACAGGAAAACTGACATAATGTAATTCACGAATACTGAAGCTAAATGGAGTACACATTTTTGATATATTTATCAATGCATTCTCAAGGAGCACTTCTCTCAGTCAGATGGAAGCTGGGTTGAAATGTGACAGCTCCACAAAGGCTTTTTTAGTTTGCTCACAGATTTTAGCTTTTACTAATTACAGTTTACTTAATATATGGTTAGCTCTTGCTGCTTCAATGAATGCCTTCTCATATAATCACATTTCACCTGTCCCCAAGAGTCCCCCTCCTCCTCCCACCATTTAATGTCTTTTCAACAACTAGTCTAAAAAATAGATTAGAAATACTCTTTATTACTGTTACTTTAGTCATTTTTCAGACTTTACACAGTTGACTACATAGTAAAAACAATACCTCTTTTTATGCTTGATGAGTAAAGTGTTTTATAGTAGATAAGAACAAGTAGAGTTAGCACATATAACTGTTAATAGGCAGTAATGTACAATCACAGCACTTGGCTACGAAATGCCACGTGTGCGCCAATTATTGTATTTTGTTGAACTCACTGAAGACATGTATGCATTTCCTTTTTAAACACTCAGATATACCACAAAATATTTACTATTTGGTTTTGTTTTTGAACGCTATTAATATCAGCAAGGGGTGAAGTTACAAGTGGTCTGGGCCAACCCAAACTGAACATTGACCCACCTGGTTGTGCAGAATTATTTTGCATATGCATATATGCTTATTAGATGATCATTGTCAAGGAAATTTTGAAAGCCCACATGCAAATAATTTTCAAGAATTCTGTTAAAATGAACCAACTGGTTTTATTATCCTAAGCCTGCCCTTTTCTTGGTGGCTGTCCTGGACAGTTTGTCAGTTCTTAGTTTTCAGTTACATGAGATACTTTTATAGCAATTCATGAAAGTATGGTGAAGCAAAGCTAGAAATCCCTAATTGTTTCAGAAGCACATTGCGGTGGTAGATACCGGCAGCTGAAACATGAAAGGCTCATGACACACACAAGGCAGGACAGAAAGAATTTGTGCTGCAATCAGATTTGACAATGGTTGGTAAGCATAGCCCTTAAGTTGATAAAATAAAATTATAATACTCAGAAAAATATGCTGGTTTGAATACAGAATTGTATAAGAACAGAAACTACCCTACGATACACATTCATGAATCTGAGCATAAAAGTAATTTCAGTCGTCAAAAGCAAGCCCCATCATCTCAACCTCATTAGGTCAGACTCCATTCAATGATAGTCCTGAACACTGCATTATCCTTGGCTGATCTACCACATGCATAATAAAAATAACTAAAAGTACACTTGGTCATTTTTAAGTAAAAGGTTGTGGGGTATATTTCTTTCACAGATACCATTTTACCAATATTGGAATTAAATCTTTTCCTTTTCACCGTATGCATTTTATTATTCACCTTAGAAATCATCTAATTACATTGTTCTATATGGTGTGCTGAGATTTTCTTTTTCTCTAGTTCTGTGTCAAAAGCTATAAAAAAATATTCTTGCCTCAAACTAAACTCAGTTTAGCAGCACCATATACTATCAGTGACTAAAAGGGAATAAATCAATCCATATTCAACACTGCTTACAAACCCTTAACAGTCTTGACATCTGACCAGTATGGTGTGGTGCTCCCAAACTCCTAGCTCTCTTAACCAGCAAGTGACAAAAGGCTCTGGTCATGCCTGTCTCTTTAAGCGGGTTTGCCAAGCTTCAGAGACGTCCATTTCTTTTTTGTGGATGCCTCAATCACCAGAGACACATACTCCTTTTACTTGCAGAAATTCTGCAACAAAATCTCTTAAATCAGGCTGTATATGTTTTAGCTGTGGGTTTTTACAGATTAAAATAGTATCACAAGATTGGACTAATCAACAAAGAAAAGAACAAGTAGGTCAATCACAGTACAATCAATTCGACAATTCAAAATAATTACACTATTTGAAAATTAAAAATTAAATCTCCAATCCTATAACATGTGACATTAATGTAGGCTCCAGATTAATCACTCACAGGTTGGGTTATAATTTGTTTTTTTGTTTATATTGTAGTATATTTTTACTGTGAGGTGTTCATGAAGTTTTCTGATTTCATGTGCCACTACTTACCCATCATAGTGTCACTTATATAAAATGATGTACATCCCATAACTTGCTGTAGTCTGACAGCACTGGCCTCCTCCTTATTGCGGCTGATTTTGCCACAAGAAGACTAATTATTAAGGATCAGGTTAGGTCAGGTTGGAAAGTAGGCACTGGTAGAAGGTGTTGTCGCATCCACCACAACGAAACAGCTTGGAATCCTGGTTGGCAACCCCTTCCCCAGGCAGACACGCGGTCCAGTGCCATCCTCCAGAAATGACCATCTATCTGCTGCAACCAGGTGTTACGTGGGTGTTCCCTCAGACTGGTCCAGTTGCTCAGGGCCTCAGCAATGAGGATCCTGCAAGCTGGATCACCCTTGAAGAATTGCGCCACATGGCCATAGTGCCGAATCTGACGCTCTTTCACAATGCAGGTAACGTGCTTCATTCCAGACCATGTGAGCAACCGCTCATTCAATACAAAGTCAAGCTAGTGGTACTCAAGGATTCTCCAAAGAAACACAGTACTGAAAGAGTCCAATCTTCGTCTCAGGTTACCAGATAGCAACCATATAAAGACGCCACATACCCCTTTCCAGTGACCTCATGACCCCCCCATGCGCTCCCAATCCATCTACTGACTTCATGAGAAGAGTCATCAGAGACATGAACGGCACTGTCAAGGTAAGTAACCCTCTATACGCGGTCAACGCTCTCTGCAAAACAAAGAGGTCATTAAAGGACTATTAAGTTTACTGCAAACTTTCTTTGCTTTCATATAAGTGATAATCTGTAATAACTCACTATGTGATGCTTTTTCTGGCCTATCTCTTTTGCAGACTTTGACTTTGCCCCTGGTGCCAGAAAGCATGGCATTTGTGATCTTAAATAGTACAATAGTAAACTGCTATGAGGTTTCACCTAGGTCCATGCTGCTGTCTGAATCATAATACACACTTGTCATGATACACAAAATCCACCTATTGTTAATTCTTTTCTATTCAGTAGTACTATACACATTATAAAATGACAAGTATTACAATGGATGCTAGGTACAAGCTATGTAGTGGAATGCAATTTGGCTACATCAGTTTGTAGGGAATCAAGGAAACATGCATTTTAAAATTACATATGTTTAAAATCTTAAATAATAGGCACTTGTCCCACATATCTTCAAAGTAGACAAAGTCAGGCCTTTGTAATAAACTACATCTAGTATCCTTGTAATGTCTATGTTTATTTCTCTGTGCTTTTCTTCTAAATACCATTACTGTCACTGTTTCCAGATTATCGTTTATGTGTAAGAGGATGTAGGAGTAGTACTATAGCATAGCGATTGATCTACCTGTAAAGGAAGGCAGTTCTAGAGAAACAGGGATTCCAAAAGAAACTTTTGCCACTTTACTAAAGAAATCAAAACTTAGACATGAATAAACATATTTATTAATCGACTAGGAAAAAATGTAAACTCTGTAAAAAATATAAATCAAAATAAAAATTTTACATTATTCTTTCCTTAAAATATGTATTTTCTCACCAAGATAATACTATAGTGTTTGCGTTAAAAAATGAAAATAATAAAAACAAGAATAATGTAACATTTTTAACAACATAACAACAGCTACATCCAGGACACCACTGACTTCTTAAAAAAACTGTCTGCTTTAGGTCCCTTATCTGAGGGAACCTTACTGGCCACAATGGATGTTGAGGCACTTTACACAAACATCCCCCATGATGATGGCATATTGGCATGTGAAATGTACCTCAAACAACATGATTTACCCACAAAGTCAGTAATAGAAATGATAAAATTCACTCTGACACATAATCTATTCTCTTTTGGACAAGATTGCTACTTGGAACAAATGGGGACTACAATAGGCTGTCGGTTTGCACCTCACTATGGAAACCTATTTATGGCAAAATTGGAGGAAGATTTCATGTCAATGTGCATCGTAAAACCAATGTTGTACCTCCGTTACATAGATGACATCTTCATAATCTGGACTGCCAGTGAGAAGGACCTCCTCCATTTTCATAATGAATATAATTGTTTTCACCCCAACATAAAGCTGAATTACTCAAAAACAGAAGTCAGCTTCCTTGACACCACCGTTCAACTGAAAGACAACACCCTCGTAACTTCTGTTTTTCACAAACCGACAGACAGACGGACCTACCTGAAAAGTGATAGCTTCCATCCCAAGCATATAAGGCGCTCCATTATTTTCAGCCGAGCAATACGGTACAATCATATTTGCTCAGACCCGACAGACCAGGATCAACAACTGCAGGAGCTCAGACAAGATTTCATCAGACAAGGTTACACCCCCAAAACAATTGACACTCAAATAAGAAGAGCTACTGCCATACCCAGAGACAACCTTCTGGAATATAAAAACAAAGACAACAACAACCGCATCCCCCTTGCTGTCACCTACAACCCAGATCTTGAAACACTTCAAAAAATTATAAAAGAACTTCAGCCAATACTAAACAATGATCAAACACTGAAAAATGTATTTCCTGAACCTCCCCTCCTGGCATACAGACAACCACCACACCTTCAACAACTAATTGTCCGAAGCTCCCTAAGTGAACCAACAGAAAATGGCACATCTCCATGCCTACAGAAAAGATGCAAAACATGTTACCCACATCTATGATACAGACCGTATAATTATACCACACTGCCGACTTGAACATCACATAAAGGGATCATTTTCCTGCAGATCATCTAATGTAGTCTACCTAATTTTCTGCATGAAATGTCCTGACACTGCACTCTATATGGGAAAAACTGGACAAACACTCTTGAATTTACACAGGTTCTACATTAAACATGGCAACACAGATGTTCCTGTAGCGGCCCACTTCAACAGCCATGGACACTGTGAGAGGGACTTTAAAGTCACAGTGCTTATGGGCAACTTCAAAACACAGCAAGAGAGAAAAGAATGGGAAGTTAAACTCATGCTAAAATTTAATACATTACACCATGGATTGAATAGAGACAAGAGTTTTATGGCCAGATATGAGGATTGTTTACATCTCTCAGAATGATAGACAACCTGTCTACAGATCTACATTGTTTTGAAAAAACTCATTACAAACTTCAAAAGACTTTGTTGGACTGTTATCTTATCCAGAGATCTTGACAATACATTGTTCTTTTCTCTCTTGTTAAATTAACCCTAGCCTGAATGAATCTATTAATTTTTTACATTTAAAATTTCTCATTTAAAGATTTACCAATGTTGTTTCTTGTCCTAGAGTGTGTATATACTGTAAACATAGGAAACTCCAGTCTCTGTATTACATCTCACCTGAAGAAGGAGCCTGAGTTGCCTCGGAAGCTTGCATATTGTAATCTTTTTAGTTAACCAATAAAAGGTGTCATTTTGTTTGGCTTTTCTCTACATTCATAATGGCTAACACGGTACAACACCCTAGTACTAACAACATAAAGAAAGTCATGATTTCATCTTTATATAAAGTTACCAATGCCACCAGTTCATGCCAACACTTAGTTACAAAAGCCACACAAAAACACAGACCTAATATTAATAAAAAAAAAAATCAAATAAAAATGCACTCGGTTAACTAGTAACTGCAACATTATACATATCTGAGGAGTATAACTAGAAAGATGGGCAGTGACTGTCACTGGCCTTCATGTGGCTTAAATCTTTCAGCCTTTACAGTCTGATACAAGATATAAAATTCTAAAAGCAAACATTCTCCCATACCACATATACGATATGCCTTGAAATGATAGACAATACTTGTTGATACTGGCAAGTCTAGGAAATTGAAGAAAAAACATGCAAAAAGCTCATATTGTTTTTGACTGATGTATTCACATACTTTGGATTTTCATTTAAACCTTCTTATTCCTATTCAGGCATAACTGTCAAGATCATTGGTATCTGTTGATTTGTTCTAGTTGTCCCTGTTTTGATTTTCATGTTGTAAGTCCTGTGCTGGACCCAAATGGAAGGACAATATGGAAAGAGGCATAACCTAGCCAACATCGGTCTGTTTCAACATCCTATAAAAAAGGATAGATTAATGGGCAGTATGGGGGAACTGGGAAATCAAGAACAGTTCCTCCCTCAGTATAATAGATGGCATTGCTCTGCTAGCATGGACCCAGAAAGGACATCCATAGGGATGTATGGGAATTTTAGTCCTGAGGGATAATCTTGTAGGGGGTCCTTCAGTGCCACCAGGGGGGTGCTAAAGGGAGAGAGACTCCCCGTTTCAGGAGACTTCCGTCGGACCTGGAAGCGCTTCTGTTAAGCTATGCTCCAGTACTGGAAGTACTCCCGGGTCTGACATAAAAGCAGGCTGTCCAGCCTCTTCCAGCGAGTCAGAGTTGGGAGGCAGAAGGCAAAGCTCACCTGGAGGAGGGAAAGGAGGAGTAGTTTATTGAAAGGTGGTGGAATTTGTCTGTAAAAGAAGGTATTTTGTGCAATAAAAACCTTTTATTTTGTACCTGGGACAGGTTAGTGTGGTGTGTCTGGGGTTTTGGGGCTCAGTGGTGCCCCCTGTCTTTTACAGTGTATACTTGTGGTTACATCAGTTTTTTGATTATTGGCTCAATTTTGTTTGTATATATTTACTATATGTGATATGCTGGTTTCTATATTAAAGTCTGCTGCATACATTATTAAAAGCAAGAACACATTATATTATTTGATTGCCTTCAATTACTATTCACAACTTACCTGTACTTTAACTTGATTCTTTTTAAATATATCTGGTAAATCCTCCCAGTTTTCTAATTGTACATCCAATGGAACAAAATTAGAGTTCATTGGTTCTTTATCCTAGCAACCAAATCAGAAACATAATACAAAAATAGGTTAAAAAGATAAAAAAGCCTCAAAATGACTCTATGTCAAAACTGTATTTCCGATTGAAAGGACAGACTAATAAGTTCATAAAATATTTTCAGTGTGAAAATGTCACATACTTTATCTTTGGAAAGTACCTTAGTGTAGAGGTAAATCCTGTCTGTATTTCTGCTACCACTGAATAGTAAACCTTCATAAACTGGATCACTGTAGTCCTCAGTACAATTGGTTGTGGTTTCTAAAAATGAAGAGTTGCCAGAATTTAAACATACTATGTATTTATATACAGTACTACAATGGATTTAGAAAGTATTTAGACCCCTTCACTTTTTTCACAGCAACCTTTAGTTACAATTATTTAAATGAATTTTTCCACAAAGTAAGCAACACTCAATATCCCCATAATGAAAATATGAAAATAGATTTTAGAATTTTTTTGCTAATTTATTAAAATAAAATAAAAAAAACTGAAATATGACATTGACAAAATGTAAAAAAGTGAAGGGGTCTGAATACTTTCTAATGGAATTCTATACGTATTGTAAACTAGTCCTGTCAGGCTAAGCTCTGTACCCTACTGATCATGAAATGGTTAAAGCATGTTTGATTACGAATGGATGGACCTGCATATCATCATTTTTGGCAACATTTTATTCAGCAATTAACTGACTACCTTTTGAAAGTACAAATTGAGATAAGAGTATGTAATGTTTAATTTAAAGTTTAGACAATGCACAATGCAATACAAGATCAACTTTATTTCCTTAAATATTAAGGGACTGTTATAAATTATAGTCACTGTGGAACACAATAACATTATTATTATTATTATTATTATTAATATTATTAATAATGGTACATAAAAACTACATTGCATGGTTGCTGCCTCAAAGCTCAAGGGTCATAGGTTCGAATTCTGGGGGCTCATGCATAACGCTGTGCATAAAATTCACACTAAAACATGGTGTATGGACAAAAGAGGAAATTTGTGTACGCATAAAAAAAATCAGATGCTCAAAACCATGCATAAACCAACTTCTATGCATTTCAGCTCCATAAATCCTGGTCAACATGAAAAGTAACGCACGTGCACATGCCTGCTGTCCCACCCCGACTCCTCCCATAATTATGCATATTTTAATATGCAAATCAATATAAATATCATTTTCTGTTAGGTGCTCAGTTAAAAGACAATGGCAAAAGCACGTGAGAAAAGAATTTCAGCAAATGCGAACTGGAGGCAAGGAAAAAAGTACTATTTGTTGGCTTAAGCAGTGGTATAAACAACAAAAGGAAGTTGATTGAGTGATATAGAGTGGCAAAGAAACTCGAAAGGTCAAATTCAGAAAGTGGCACAGTGCCCGAAATAAAAAAAAGAAGTGGTCAGATATCAAAGTCGCTGTGAAAAGGCGAGTCGCAGCCCACCGTCTGAGTGTTGTACAGAAGCGTATTAGGGTACGGAGAAAGGTTAAAAAAAATAAATAAAAAAATAAGGACACAGTGGGAAAAAAAGGTTGAAATGTCCACTTTAATCTTGTAGTTTATTTTGTCATTGAAGTAGAACGTTGTAAACTTCATCTTAAAATTAATTTTTAATTGACTAGAGTTTCTCAGATCCCATCGTAATTAAAGTAGCATATTAAATGCTTTGTATTCTATGTGTTCTTCTATTTGCTCTATGTGTGTGAATCTCTATTATGTGCTTCTTAAACAGGCTTTCTCTTTTGCCAACAGGACACAGAATACATTACATTCATGATATTACAGATCTCTGAACAGTTTAAATACTAAGATGTATACTTGACATCATTTCCCATTGGGATTAATAAAGTATCTATCTATCTATCTATCTATCTATCTATCTATCTATCTATCTATCTATCTATCTATCTATCTATCTATCTATCTATCTATCTATCTATCTATCTATCATTTTCATTATGAAATGAATTAAAGCATGTATTAAACATAGTGGCACAGTAGTAGCAATGAGCTGGTGCCCCGTCCAGGGATTGTTCAGGTCCCAGCAAGCATCTTGTGGGCAGGCTCAACCCTTGATGAAACAATTTATTTAAGCAGTACTATATTTTTCAAACGTATCAACCCCAGTTTCTGTCCTTCATTTTCTTTCTCCACATCACCAATCATCACACAATAAGCTCTGTAATAAATGTCAAACCATCTGTAAGCTTAGAACGCAGATTCTCCAAAACGTTTAAGGAGCAATGAAAAATCTTCGTAATACGCATTTAATTATTCCATTCACCTATCCATCTAGGGTCATGCCAGTCACAGCAAGCATACAGCGTAAGGCAGGAAGAATCCCTGGATGGGGCGCCAGCTCATTGTTACTGCTGTCCCACCCTGCCCATATGTTTAATTATTAACAGTATACATTATTTAAATGAAGTTAAAAATGTATTTGCATAATGTAATATACATACTTTAATGCATTTCAACTTAAAAATGATATCAAGAGCTCCAAGAAGATAGCTGTTGGAAATCTAAATTGACTTAGAAGCTAGTCATCATCTGTAAATACTCACTCTCTTCTATTGAATTGAATTGAATTCCTTTATTGTTATTGTATGGTCCTCCTTAAACTTATTTTCCTATATAATAATAATAATCTAATCAATATATATAAAATCCTAAGCCTAAAAGTGCAATGGTGACGTTTTTATGTCACATTTTTTGTCACACTTTAAATCTGGCTTATTTTAAAACCTACATTGGCATCATTCTTTTCAGAATTTATCGAACTTTAATGTGATGTTGTTAAGAGTTTCAGATTCTTATTCTGTTTTTAAATTATAAACTAAAAAACATCAAGAACTCATGTCTCGCAAGACGGGACTTTGTGCCAAAAAGATTTAACCATGCCCAGGGCCAGAAATAAAACACAAACAGTAGGACAGCTGCTTTACAGGCTTTTAAATGTTCGAAGCACAGTGCGAGATGCAGATCATGTGGCACAGCAGCAAGCCAGCAGCTGATTGAGCAAAGAGGAGGTAAAAAAATTATTTGTTTCCCATTGTATCACCGTTTAAGAGGGGGTTTTGGAGGAGCAACCGCATCTCCTTGGAGTGCGTTCAGCCCCCCTCTTCACAATATCAGTGGCAGAGATGCAAAGTGGCTAGCGAGGAAAGCAAGTAGAGGGTTGGTGAGTGAAGCGAGCAGGGGGGAACCCCCAAATAATGATAATATGATAAAAAAACAATGAAAAATATACAATATGAAAGCATAAGTACAATATATTGTAAATGTACATATAGTGCAGATAGTGCAAATGGTTCATAATGTGGTTCAGGCCGTGCAATATTACAACTGTATGGCAAGTTTACAGTGAGGTAATTGTACTTATAAGTACAAACAGTTCTACCAGGAGCACTTGATAGACTGACTGAATGCGTTTATAGACAGTGGGATGAAACTGTTTCTGAACCTCGAGGTCCCTGCTGGAAAGGCTCTGAAGCATTTGGCGGATGGGAGAACTTCAAACAGACTGTGCGCATGGCTGAGACAGAGTGTGCTAGAAGCTGCATCCCGATAGTCCTCTGCGCTCTTGACACCATAGAACTTTCCGATCAGCTGCTGTACAGCTGTGATTCCATACTCAGATACAGTGACTTAAAATACTCTGAGTGGTGCACTGAGAGTAACAACGCTAAAGCATTTATGGTATTTGGAATAGTTTGGCCATTCCATGGACATTATATGGCTATAGGTTGATTACAATCAGATGCCTTAAATTAATAAACGATATGCTGTTAATTTCAGTGTATTTGATAAAGCCGTGTCAGGGACGTGAATCTGAAAATGAAAGGGAAACCACATAGGAACAGTAGCACTGCTTTGAAGCTGGGTACCGCCAGTTTGCAAAACTGAGCCAAAAACATACGTATGCAATGGATTGTGTTGCCGTGAGAATATACGTGTTTTTACACATTGCAATGTGTGCAAGGAAACAGGCGTACACAACATTTTTGTGTGTACGCACCATTTATACATGAGGCCCCTGGTTAATATCTTTGTAGAATTTGCACTGCCTTCCTTTCACATCCTAAAGACACACATTAGATTAACTGGAGGTTCAAAGTGCTATGGTAACAGTGGTGGGCATGTGTTTTATTAATAATAATAATAATAATAATTCATTACATTTATATAGCGCTTTTCTCAGTACTCAAAGCGCTATCCACACAGGGAGGAACCGGGAAGCGAACCCACAATCTTGCACAGTCTCCTTACTGCAAAGCAGCAGCACTACCACTGCGCCACCGCCTTGCTCCCTATTCAGTCAGTGCATGGCATACACCCCCAAAGGCTGCTTTGTCTCCTTGCAGCACAATACTTTGAAAATGCATAGATGGAATATTAAGTCTGGAAACAGAAGAAAAAAATATGTTAATATTAAACTATCTTAATTTTAAGTAAAACTGTTTTTATATGTTGCTTATTTGCATCTCTCTGGCTTGTAAAAAAGTTTTGTTAAAAACAGTGCAACATATTTACTTCAAGTAGACATTAGTATTCCTAGAAAGGGAACTGATTTTTTTTTTTTTTTACCTGGGATATATAATCATACACTTTTCAATCCAATTTTGCATTACAGTGCATCTGAAAAGTATTCACAGCGCATCACTTTTTCCACATTTTGTTATGTTACAGCCTTATTCCAAAATGGATTAAATTCATTTTTTTCCTCAGAATTCTACACATAACACCCCATAATGACAACGTGAAAAAAGTTTACTTGAGATTTTTGCAAATTTATTAAAAATAAAACAAATTGAGAAAGCACATGTACATAAGTATTCACAGCCTTTGCCATGAAGCTCAAAATTGAGCTCAGGTGCATCCTGTTTCCCCTGATCATCCTTGAGATGTTTCTGCAGCTTAATTGGAGTCCACCTGTGGTAAATTCAGTTGATTGGACATGATTTGGAAAGGCACACAACTGTCTATATAAGGTCCCACAGTTGACAGCTCATGTCAGAGCACAAACCAAGCATGAAGTCAAAGGAATTGTCTGTAGACCTCCGAGACAGGATTGTCTCGAGGCACAAGTCTGGGGAAGGTTACAGAAAAATTTCTGCTGCTTTGAAGGTCCCAATGAGCACAGTGGCCTCCATCATCCGTAAGTGGAAGAAGTTTGAAACCACCAGGACTCTTCCTACAGCTGGCCGGCCATCTAAACTGAGCGATCGGGGGAGAAGGGCCTTAGTCAGGGAGGTGACCAAGAACCCGATGGTCTCTCTGTCAGAGCTCCAGAGGTCCTTTGTGGACAGAGAAGAACCTTCCAGAAGGTCAACCATCTCTGCAGCAATCCACCAATCAGGCCTGTATGGTAGAGTGGCCAGACGGAAGCCACTCCTTAGTAAAAGGCACATGGCAGCCCGCCTGGAGTTTGCCAAAATGCACCTGAAGGACTCTCAGACCATGAGAACGAAAATTCTCTGGTCTGATGAGACAAAGATTGAACTCTTTGGTGTGAATGCCAGGCGTCAAGTTTGGAGGAAACCAGGAACCAGTCATCACCAGGCCAATACCATCCCCTACAGTGAAGCATGGTGGTGGCAGCATCATGCTGTGGGGATGTTTTTCAGCGGCAGGGACTGGGAGACTAGTCAGGAAAAAGGGAAAGATGACTGCAGCAATGTACAGAGACATCCTGGATGAAAACCTGCTCCAGAGCGCTCTTGACCTCAGACTGGGGCGACGGTTCATCTTTCAGCAGGACAACGACCCTAAGCACACAGCCAAGATATCAAAGGAGTGGCTTCAGGACAACTCTGTGAATATCCTTGAGTGGCCCAGCCAGAGCCCAGACTTGAATCCGATTGAACATCTCTGGAGAGATATTAAAATGGCTGTGCACTGATGCTTCCCATCCAACCTGATGGAGTTTGAGAGGTGCTGCAAAGAGGAATGGGCGAAACTGGCCAAGGATAGGTGTGCCAAGCTTGTGGCATCATATTCAACAAGACTTGAGGCTGTAATTGCTGCCAAAGGTGCATCGACAAAGTATTGAGCAACGGCTGTGAATACTTACGTACATGTGATTTCTCAGTTTATTTTATTTTTAATAAATTTGCAAAAACCTCAAGTAAACATTTTTTACGTTGTCATTATGGGGTGTTGTGTGTAGAATTCTGAGGAAAAAAATGAATTTAATCCATTTTGGAATAAGGCTGTAACATAACCAAATGTGGAAAAAGTGATGCGCTGTGAATACTTTCCGGATGCACTGTAATTAATGCTATGGTAAGAATAATAGTGAGCAGCTAGAAAATCGGAATCATTTATATGACTGCCATATTGCATGTGCTGTCATTTACAACAACATAATTTACTATCTTCTTCCTTTTGCCACTCATATGTGAGGTCAATGAGCTACAGGTTTCAGTGTGATTTTTATTAATACTACATATTTTATTCACAAAAACAATTTTAGGAAAATTATAGTAGCAACAAAGCAAAAATATTTTAAAAAATTACATACTCTTTATAACTGAATATTAAAGCTAGCAACATATAGTATTTATATTTTCTAGATGTGTGTAGTTTGCATATGTAAGTGATTCACAAAGAAAGGATATACAATGTATTCATCATTAACAAAATTAAATTTATCTCAGTCCTGTTAAGTGGTCAGTTCATAAGATGACTCATCAAAATAAAATTATAAAATGCAGATAGTTTTAAGTCTGAAAGTTGCACATCAGGGTATAGTAGCTACTTGCCTAGATACTATAGTTTTTAATTTGGAAAAATATCTAGTTACAACTAGAAATAAAATAAGAAAAATAAATCATTTGAATGAAATTAAATTACTTCCAGAAAGCAGAATCTTAAGTAGGGGTGATCCATCGACTCAAAACTAACCTCTAAAGATAAAGCATGCAATAAAATCCTGATTCATTTTTTTTTTATCTATCGCCCAGTTCACCAATGTGACAAATGAAAAACTAAACTGAAAACATCGGCCATTACAGTGGTTGACCAATAAATGCTTGAGCAATCAGGATAAAATCTGAACCCTGTCAGATCACAGTATGCTTCCTTAGCAGACAAAAACACTGATTCAAGAATATAGATTTAACTGAAAGGAGCAGTGTTGGTAACTGCAACAGAGAAAACATGCAAATATGTTTGAAGGTCAAATTATAAAACAATTGTTATTAGTCACAAAAAATGGAAACATTTTATATTATAAATACAAATGTGCTAAATATGAATTGCAGAATAAACATATGATGAAAACTTCCCTTGAAGAAAGGCAAAGCTTATATTATGGCAAAGAAGACATTAAACTGTTATGCTGCTGTCTTGATAGCAGCTCTGCTTTACACTCAGTAGATGCGCTGTTGCTAACAAATATGCTTTAATAAGAAGAGTAATCTAGTCAGTGTACATTTACATTTAATTTAGAAGTAAAACATTATTACAGAAAATGTTGAAGTGGTAAGAGCTAAAGTAACCAATCTAAGCAGACAGCTATTAGGCATATGAAGCACTAGGAAAGAAATCAAACATCTATAGAATTAAGTTTCAATATATTTTTATCCAAGTCATCAACAGTATGTATAAAAAATTACCTCCCACTACTTCATTATCTCTTGCCTGTCACCAGCATTTCATTTTGTTAGATACAATTAGGCAGCATCAAAAGTGCAACCGATAGTATAAGAAACCCATCAAACTTCTAAAATGTTAATTTTTTTTAGCATTCTACATTGATCAATCGTCAACATATTTTTTAACACTAACTTCAATGTGGTGTTTCCAATACTGTTTTATGTTAAATGTCATTGGGGGGCATGCTAACCTAATAGTGAAAACACTGAATATAAAATGGATAACAGACTTAATAACCCAACTGATGTTTACACTTGGTTTTAGGCATAATTAACTCTAGAGGTATTTTATCTAGAGAAAAGTCTAAAGGAGCAAAGAAATTAAGAAATCTAGCATATTCCTGTCTGAAAAGTATATATTCTGAAAGATAAAAAACAATATTTGTAAAATAACTTTAAATACCTATATAATAATAAAATTACTGAATTTGCTAGTACCATCAAAAACAGATGCAGATGATTTATTGATCTCAGATTGCTTCAAACAGAGTGGGTCTGTTTTCTCTTTCTCTGTCTCAGTGGCTTTCAAAGAATCAGAAAGCATTCCATAGTCACTGATGTGATTTGAATCAGAAATAAGTTCACAGTTGTGCTGCATGGAGCGATGAATTGTGCCTTCCAGCAAAGACTCATTTCTTCCGGAGCAGGCTTTGAGACTTCCTTTGAAGTCTTGACCTGTGCAGTACACATACAGAAAAACACCAGAGACAAATAATCAATCTAAACAGCACACAAATTATATAAGTTGGTTAAATATACAGTAATAACAAAAGCAACAAGAATATCATTTATATTTACAAACTGGCAAAGGAAGAACATCTGGACTCAGTTATACATGAGGCTTTATTAATTTTAACACAGGTTTGTAAATACTTTCATACTGGCACTGCAGCATGATTTTAAAAACTGCTAGAAGAAACAA